>NC_054701.1:74308449-74608449 GCF_016097555.1 Gigantopelta aegis
AGACAAAGTTTTATTCCTAATAAATTAACAGTAGCTGGACGGGACATTAAAACTGTGCTGGTTTACACAGAATGCCAGTTTAGACAGATGCCGGTTTGGACAAAGTCCACTGTATATATGAAATCTGAAACCACAAATACGAAATCTGAAACTACAAATATGAAATCTGAAACTACAAATATGAAATCTGATACTACATATATATAAAATGTGAAGCCAGAAATACAAAATCTGAAACCACAAATACAAAATCCGAAACCACAAATATGAAATATGAAATCACAAATATGAAATCTGAAACCACAAATATGAAATCTGAAACCACAAATATGAAATCTGAAACCAAAAATATGAAATCTGACACCACAAATATGAAATGTAAAAACTCAAATATGAAATATGAAACTACAAATATGATATGTGAAACTCACATGACCAATAGCCAGCCTTTGATGTTCTCTCTTGTGGATGAAAGATTTCATAGCGTATTTCATATTTCTCACCATTCACAACAGATTCATTTTCTGGAGGTGTCTCTCTACAATGACAAAATAAATGTTCCACTTGGATGATCTATATGAGGGTTTCAGATTTTTGGGAAATTTAATACATGATATAATTTGGTCTCAAGATCGAGAATCAGTTGCAGACTGGGGAAAAAAGGGGTTTTCCTCACTCCTGATACATGTATATATTTTTTTTTTATAAAATCGGGAATTTTCAGATAACTTCTCTTCTCAGACTAGTAGCTGATATCTTTTACACCCTTGGCTACACCACTATCAAGAGGAACGAAAGAAATGTTTTATTTAAGGATGTACTCAACACATTTCATTTAGGTTATATGGTGTCGGACATATGGTTACGGATCACACAGATATTGAGGGAGGAAACCCACTGTTGCCACTTCATGGGCTACTCTTTTCGATTAGCAGCAAGGGATCTTTTATATGCACTATCCCACACGGGGATTGATTCCAAACCGACCGTGCATCAAGCAAGGGCTTTACCAATGGGCTACGTCTCGCCACCCCCCCCCCCCCCCACTACCAAGAAATAAAGAGAGAACACCTGCTGCCGCTACATAGGTTACTCCTACTGAAGAAGCAGCAAGGAATCGTTAAAATTTGTTTTGTTTAACGACACCACTAGAGCACATTGATTTATTAATCATCAGCTATAATTGGATGTCAAACATTTGGTAATTCTGACATATAGTCTTAGAGAAGAAACCTGCTAAATTTGTTCATTAGTAGCAAGGGATCTTTTATATGCACCATCCTACAGACAGGATAGCATATATCATGGCTTTTGATATACCAGTCGTGGTGTACTGCACTCAATGGTACGAGAACAATTAAGCCCAATGGGGCCACTGACGTGGATCGATCCCAGACAGACTGTGCATCAGGCGAATGCTTTAGCACTGAGTTATGGCCTGCCTCTTATTCGAACAGAGTCAACCTTTAAAATCAATACATGTACTTCTCAAAACTGTGAAATGTGACTCCTATCATTTTCCCCACTGACTCTTCATTTGTTAGTGCATTGATTGAATTGATTAAAACATATTTTATTGAATTAAAAGAAAACAATTGGACTTGGTAAAAGTTATACAACTCACTAGGCCTTCTCCAATGTTTATTATTGTTAAAAGCCCTGTGAAAAAAAGTAAAGTTTGTTTTGTTTAACAACACCACTAGAGCACATTAATATATTAATCATCGGCTATTGGATGTCAAACATTTGGTAATTTTGACGTATAGTCCTAGAGGAAACCAGCTACATTTTTCCATTAGTAGCAAGGGATCTTTTATATGCACCATCTCACAGACAGGATATCAAATACCACAGCCTTTGATTTACCAGTCGTGGTGCACTGGCTGGAATGAGAAATAGCCAAATTGGCCCACCGATGGGAATCGATCCCAAATCCGACCACACACCAGGCGGGACCCTGTGATCAAGAACAATCAAACATTGGCCTATATCTCACCTCAGGTGAGCACTCTACCACTGGGCTTAAATCTTGCCTCTTACTAGTGCTGCAACAATTAACCGGTATACCGCGATAATTGATCAGCTCGATACGAAACGTGGTAGTTTTGCGTATCACGATTTTTACACGCTATTTTTTCCTTGTATCTTATTTGACTTGAAATAGGCAAACAAACAAACACAAAAACCCCATCATTTTATTAATTGATGATGACAGGAAATGTAATAATCACGTCAAACGTAGTCAGCTTACTTGTTGGCATATGAAGTGATAGGTCGGTTATACTTGGTTCTAACTTCTAAACAAAACATGTTAAAAGTCCAGTAAAAATAAAAAGTTAACGATAATTACAAATAAATATTTTGTTACTTACACATTATTATTCATTGTTCATTTACACTGGAATACGGTTACGGCTATCATCTTCAAAGAAATAAACCAACAACTCAGAATACTTTGACCGATCGTTCAAAACACCTCGGCCAATAACCTCTAGTTCGGTCAATCTGCCGTAACATACTCAATACGTACATTTCCAGCAGCAGCAGCAATGGAAAAGCCCGATAGTAAGGATTTCCAAATGTGACAATTTATAAATAGTTTGACACCATCACACCGGTATTCTAGTAAACTAGTATTGTATTAAAAAATAAAAATGACAAAGAAGAACATTATACTAATAATAAATGTCGTGGTTCATTAGGTCTATGATGAAATCAATATTACAAATATTTTGATTTATATACTTAGTTTATGTGTTCTGCTTTCATTAAAAAAACAAACCCATAAATATTAAATTTAAATAATATCAACTACTTTTGCAATACATATTGCAATACGGTTTCTTATATCACAATATGGTTTTGACTGTATCGTTGCACCCCTATCTCATACAGTTAAAATTTGTCTTGTTTAATGACACCACTAGAGCACATTGATTAATTTACTGGATGTGCAATATTTGGTAATTTTGACTCGTAGTTATCAGAGGAAACCTGCTACATTTTTCCTAATGCAGCAAGATATCTTTTATTTGCATTTTCCCACAGATAGGAAAGCACATACCACAGCAGTTGTGGTGCACTGGTTGGAACATAAAAAAAAACCCAATCAGTTAAATGAATCCAATGAGGTGGTGGTTCGATCCTGTGACGCAAGCATTTCAAGTGCCTTTTACAGTATAGCCCACTGGTAAAGTGTTCGCCTGATGCACAGTCAGTCTAGGATCGATTCCCGTCAGAGAGCACATTGAGCTATTTCTTGTTCCAGCCAGTACACATGACTGGTATATCAAAGGCCATGGTACGTGCTATCCTGTCACTGGGTTGGTGCACATAAAAGATCCCTTGCTACTAATGGAAAAATTTAGTGGGTTTCCTCTCTAAGACTACAAGTCAAAATTACCAAATGTTTGACATCCAATAGCCGATGATTAATAAATAAATATGCTTTAGTGGTGTTGTTAAACATCGTTCCAACCAGTGCACCACAATTGGTATATCAAAGGCTGTGGTATGAACTATCCTGTCTGTGGGATGATGTATATAAAAGATCCCTTGCTGCCAATCGAAAAGAGTAGCCCATGATGTGGCGACAGCGGGTTTCCTCTCTCAATATCTGTGTGGTCCTTAATCATATGTCTGACGCCATATAACCATAAATAAAATGTGTTGAGTGCATTGTTAAATAAAACATTTGTTTCTTTCTTTTGTTTTCTTTTTGGTGTCGTTAAATAAAACAAACTTTAACTTACAGTGTCGGGGTTTGAAATAGGAAGTAAAATATGGCTGCTGTTCATATAAGAAATATGAACTGCTAAGAAACAAATATGACTTTAACAGGTGAATTTCCATTTCACCTTCTAAGTCTAAAAAATTGACTCTTTTTGGGCTGGACACAGCCCAGTGGTGAAGCGTTCGCTTGATGCACGGTCGGTCTAGGATCGATCCCCATCGTTCGTTCCAGCCAATCTGATTAAAATTAGCTCTACTGGTCTCACAATAACAATTTAAATATCAACCAATTACACTTCACCTTTTATAATGTTATTCGGGAGCATACAAATTCTAAAAATATCGGTCAAGACTATGCAATAGGCGAACTTGTTGGTGTATTTCAACATTGAAAAAACAGGGGAAAGGTGCAGTAATAAACTCTGGATTGTATACTAGAATAAACAGATTTTATGGCTATACCATCACATGTGTTTTTTCCGTCTTGAAACGAATTTGATATAAAATTTTATATTCAAATTAGTTTTCGGCATACTTCGTAATTCACCCAAATCATTTCGTATACCCTCGGCATAATCCCGAACGTTTTCAAATTCTTTTCAAATCACTGGCATGATTTTGCCAGTAAGGTTTTGATTGGTCAAATGAAAGGTCAACTGGACATGAGCTCCAACAGGCTGCTGTTAGATTCACATGTAATAGTGGAGCTAATTTTAATTAGATTGCGTTCCAGCCAGTGCTCCACAACTGGTGTAACAAAGGCCATAGTATGTACTATCTTATCTTTGCATATAAAAGATCCCTTGCTGCTAATCGAAACGAGTAGCCCATAAAGTGGCAACAGCGGATTTCCTCTCTCAATATCTGTGTGGTCCTTAACCATAAGTCTGACGCCATATAATCGTAAATAAAATGTGCTGAGTGTGTCATTAAATAAAACATTTCATTCATCAATTCATCAATTCATTCATTCATTCATTCTTTGCTTTTCGCTTTTCATTTTTCGCAGGCTGCTATTTCAAGCCCTGTGTAAGAAATATTTTGATCTGTTATAACAAATACCTGTCTTCTTCAACATCCTTCCTGCAAAGCTGATCTCTTCTTTGGATTCCTCGATAGTGTCGGTTATGGGCGTCGTTTCTCACATAAACGTTATTCTTGTAATCAGTTTTACACCTATTTACATTCTTTCTGAGATCGGAGAAATACGAAGTTTCATTTTTACTTGTTGGGAAGATGGTGCTATTTTCGGGACATCCCAGACTATCATAATAGGCCACACAGTCTGCATGATTTCTTCGTGTGAGTGCAGCTTGTGGAATAAGAGACCGCTCAAAGAGGACGAGTCTAAATGGCAGCTCTTGCATCACGTCACTTGGCACAATGTCTCCAGATTGGTCAATTTTATAACCGTCAGTCCGGTTAATTGTGCATATCACTTCGTCAGAAATCAACCATCGCTTTCTTTTGTTTAATGAATAAACAACATCCGAACTATTGTAAAAACGATCCCACTCAAAACGTGCGGCTGAAATCCCGCCGTCATCGATGAATTCACTTAAAAGTTTGTACATTTCCATGTCTTCATTATCACCTCTGGCCTGAGTGTGATCATCAACTAGATGGTACTTGATGATGCCATGATCGGCACAGTGGGTCGGGCGGATGCAGTTGTTGTAGTAGTTGGTTCGCATGGTGTTCCCACTGTTCACTTCACAGTTGGATTTCTTCAACACCATCGTGAAAGTATCAACACCTGTTTTTATATGCCAAAACTACTGCAAAACTGAAAATAAAATAGAAAAAAAGGTGATAGCATGGTTCAAGCCGACATATTCTAAATCGCCAAATGCATTTTATTAAAGCTGATGTCTAAGTATTAGTGAGTATAAATAGACAATACTGGTAGTAGTAACGACATGTTACATGGATGCAACCCCTGCAATTGCCTGCGGCAATCGGCAATGCAGTGGAGATTGCCACAGAATTTTTCATTCTCTGCAGCATTTTTTTTGCCGTGGACTATATTGGATTTTTTTTTCCAAGATGTATTTTTTCCTTATTGTTAAAAATTAAATATGCTTAGTGAACTGAAAACAGATTAAAAGTAACTATTAAAAGAGTAACTGCACCGTTATTATTTAGAAGAATCTGAATTTTGGCATCATCAGGCATGATCATAAATACATGTACATGTAAATTACCAGCATTAAGCGAGTATCAGCGAGGCCATTGAGCTCTGTTCTTGAACGTGCACGTGCCATTCGCGTGTTAACTGTTATGTCACTTTTAATCTATGAATACCACCACTGGTATAAATAAAATAAAGAAATCTTTCAGCATATCAGCAAACAAAACATATAACAAACTCATCATTCAGATTGACTTACAATCCAGAGTTGCAAACATGTTAATGGAAAAATTGCCGTGGACAATGCCATGGACACTATTTTTCCATGGTAAATTATTTGCCGTGGACATTTTTTTAATTGCAGAAGTTGTGAATGCATGGCCATTACAGGGCTCGAACTTAAGAAATTGTCTCCCACGGCAATTTTTAAAAGAATTGCCATGGGTGAAACAGCCCAACGATGGCAATTTTGAGCCTGCCTATGGCAATTTGTTTTTAAGTGACATTTGCAGCAAATAAACATGACTGAAAGGTTATTTTACTGTATTACCCCAGCGGTCACTCATAACAGGGAAAATATTTTCCATATTTTCTCAGTGAGAAATATTCTGCATTGGTCTAAAGAACAATACTATTGGACAATTTGATGCTTACAAACCAGTGACTTTGTCGGTACTACATATGACGTCATCACGATTTGACAAACACAAAATGACGTCATGTAATTTAAAGAGTTTGCCTTTACGGGTCTCTGTTTTTGGTGTTAAATTAATAACAAAATGTAATTTTAATGCAATTCATTATAGAGAACTTGTGTTTTTTTAAATTATCTATGAACATGATTAAATTACAACGTTATAGTAATTCTCAGAACAATGCGTAAAGTGGTTTACATCGTTCCTATACAG
Organism: Gigantopelta aegis; assembly: GCF_016097555.1. Lineage (NCBI taxonomy): Eukaryota > Metazoa > Mollusca > Gastropoda > Neomphalida > Peltospiridae > Gigantopelta > Gigantopelta aegis. The sequence goes on from NC_054701.1 coordinate 74,315,221, forward strand.
GTTGACCTTTGTGCATGTGCGTCGAAAATAAAGGCTTATAGAGAAAAAATAGCTGAGGTAATAAATAGAATAACAAACTCGGTACTAGTTATTATCAAATTTATGCCCCTCGTGACAACTGAAAATTATTTCACTCGGGACATAAATTTGATAATAACTGGTAAATCGTTTATTATCCTCTATGTATGTACATGTAGACATATTTTTAATTGTGCAAATGTGAAATATTGGCAGATAATGTACACTAGGTGTATACATTTTGCCATTGTTGAGGAGCTTAACTGACAGCACAAAAGTGCCGTCAGTGATGCTCTTTACCTACGACAGTTTATATATCAACAACGACAAAGGCCGCCCGTGCCATCGTTAAGTTCGAGCTCTGCCATTAGATACCATTTATCCTACTATGAATTGTTTTAAAACATATCCAGCTCACTTTCGCTCATTAGATATTTTTTAAAACAATGAGTTGTAAACTTGTAACATAAATGGTATTTAATGGGAATGAATGCAGTATTCTATTTCTTACATATCTTCAAAAACAAAGTTTTAAAATAAATTTAAACATCTTTTCCAATAAAACTTAATTACAACCCTAGAGCATGTAGTTTGGGGGCGGGATTTAGCTCAGTCGGTTGAGTGCTCGCCTTGAGGTGCTTGTGTTGTAGGATCAACTACCTCGGTGGATCCATTCAACTGATTGGAGGTTTTTCTCGTTCCAACCAGTGTACCACAACTGGACAAAGGTATGTGCTTTCCTGTCTGTGAGAAAGTGCATATATAAAAGATCTCTTGCTGCATTAGGAAAAATGTAGCAGGTTTCCTCTGATTACTACATGTCAGAATTACCGAATGTTGAGACATCCAATAACCGATGATTAATTAATCAATGTGCTCCAGTGGTGTCGTTAAACAAAACAAACTTCTTCTTTTTTAACTTATAATTAGTGTTAGGTTAACATACACGTCACAGAATAATCGATTTGGATTGTGCTTTTTTACATTAGATAGTAATGTCTGTGGTGACCTTATCATCACCAAGGTACTGCCAGTCATATCTTTATATTGTTATCACATGTATATATGTTATTAGTATATGTTATCAAAAATAACATACAATGTTCTCACCAATAGGGTCTCCACGAGTACTTGAGGTCAGGCCGAGTCTAGCAAGACTCGAATTCGTTCACAGGACTCGAGTACTCGAGTTCAGAGCAAGTCTAGCAAGGCTCGAGTCCATTCACAGGACTCGAGTACTCGAGTTCGGGCCTAGTCTAGTAAGACTCGAGTCCGTTCACAGAACTTGAGTACTCAAGCAAAGAAGAGCACTCTCAATTAATTATATTTTTTACTGCATTTTGCCATATGCTTGTCACCAGTTACATTATAGGGCTATGAGATATGGAGGGAAAACAAATGTCGAATATGTGGAATGAATGAATGTTTAACGACACCCCAGCACAAAAATACACATCGGCTATTGGGTGTCACAAATGGTAAGTATATGAAAATATTATTTCGAATATGTGGAATGCAATACAATGGCATGATTTGGCATCCATGTTCAGCGCTGGAATTAAGATATATAAATGCTATTTGACTTTATCTCTTAGTCTCATTATCATCTAGTGTATGTGTCGGGTACTCGGGTCCGGGTCGAGTTTGACCCTCGAAGACTGAAGTCCAATATTTTGGACTCGCGGAGGACCTACTCACCAATGGGAGTGTAGAAAAGAATTTAGTTAAAATTATTTTTCAGCCTCTGTAGTCACAATTCTTTTTCTTTTCTTTTTTATATTAATTTTGTTTAACAATAAAAAAGGATGAAAATTAAAGTTGAAATATGATTTACCAAGACATTAGTATAAATGTCATCAGTTACAATCAGCTTATCGAGTATGATGTTAAATATATGCACTGGGGCAATTATCTGCATTTTTCTCAATACGTCTGGTTTGATTATTGACCAATCAATGGCGGTTATTAATGAAGGCTAATTTTATTCAATAATAAACCCTAGCAACTATATAGTCTATAAGTTTGTATATTTGTGTTCGTCACAAGGAACAACATTGTAAAACTAGATTGCTAATATTAAAATATATATATACTTACAGCTACTAGGCAATATATGATTAAAGAACGTTTAGATTGTATTTTATAGTAAACTGGTGTCGACAAGTTGTGCAATGTTTATGTTTATGTTTGGGAAACTCTTTTGTTATAGAGGAAGATATGTTATCAGAAGAGTCTATTATTCTATAGGTACGTCAGGCACAAATGTCAGTGGACTTATTTTAAAGTTTAAATAATAATGTGGCTATTATGTTATAATTCTAACTGATTTTTGTTTACAGATCTACCAATAACTACAATGCAATGTTTATTCAAACTATTAAAAATAGGAAACGCGTGTATACTTAAAGGGGTCAATCGTTAATTTCTTAATAAGGCCCCTCTTTAAACTATAGGAGCGATCGGTTCGGAAGGCCTTCTTAAGGCAATGCGTTGACTTTAAAATACGGTGCATGTGCTGCTGAAGGCTGGGGTAGAAAAGTTCGATTGTTTAACGACACCACCTTGATTAATTAATCATCGACTATTGGATGTTAAATCTTTTATATTTTTTAAAAGTTGTCTTCAGAAAAAAATTCGCAACATTTAATATATATTATGTAGCCTACTTAATAAATGATGTCAAATGTGGGCCCTATGACATTTTGTATGATTCATATGAAATACATTATTTGAATTTTAAAAACAATTTCGGATTAGTATAGCAAATATTAAGGGATCTTTTTAGGCACTTTTCCACAGACGGTACAGCATATACCACGATATACGGGACGCAGTTCAAGGCTGACTAGAATGTGCTAACACGTGAACAAAACACGAATACAGGGCCGTACCCTCCGGGGGGGGGGCAGGGGGGGCAGTTGCCCCCCCCCCCCCGAGAATCTTGTCCTTTTTTTTTTTATTATATATATCCAGTAATAGCATAGAAATGTTTAATCTTTATAGTATGTTAAAAATTATTTATAAAATTTAGTGCCCCCCATGGATTTTGGTCAGGGTACGGCCCTGGAATATAGATCGCTAGCTTTCTTTAGAACCCCCTTCTGTTCCATATAACTAGTTTATATATTGTATAAACACATACAATAAAAAAAAGAGTTCAAATCATTTGTTTCATATATGAACCATAAAACATGTCATACATTTGACAACATTTATTAAATACATATTAAATGTTGCGATTTTTTTCTGAAGACAATTTTTTTTAATGTAAAATGTTTAACATCCAATCCATTAATACATTATCTTCAAAATTTAAAAAATAAAAATAAAAATAAATAAAATAAAACACCACCAACAGTTCAGTTATTTTTATACATTAAAACTTTACTAGTTAAAAATTCATCATGATCACACAAACCAGGCCCCTGGAGGGAAAAACAAATATTACAAGCTATTTTGCCCAAAGTATATGCACGCCAATGCAAAGTCGCAGCCTACTAAATATTAATGAACTTTATAAATAGATATCTACGTTGATAGCATCAAAGAAGAACTGCACTAAACTCTTTAAAGTTAACGTTGTTTTATAACGATTGGGGCTACGCGTGTACGCTGTGACAATGTTAATATGTGTTAAAAACAAATAGACACGCAGTATTTTGTTGTTTCCTGAAAGAGAAACCTATAACACGAACTTTGCATTGTGATGTCATGTCTATTTTTAGAGTTACAACCCTTTTCCCCTTCCATGTGGGCGTTGTCGTTATTGAATAGACAAAGTACGCTGCACGGAACGATGACCATACCTGCAGAGAATACAAAATTAGCCAGTGCAATTAATAATTATGCATGGATACTGAGTGTAACCACTGTAACCGGCTGGAAGGTACTGGGTTCGCATACCGTACACTGGCTCCCACCCAGATCGAGTTTACGGTCACTACACCGAATTTTCTCTCACTAACTTCTAACAACTAATAACTACTAACCCACTATCCTGGACAGACGGTCCAGATAGCTGAGGTGTGTGCCCAGGACAGCGTAGGCTACTTGAGCCTTAATTGGATGTAAGTATGAAAATGAAATATTTTTAACAAGTTAACAGCAGTAGTAGTAGCAGTAGTAGTAGCAATATAGTAGTAGTAGCAGTAGTATAGTAGTACTAGTAATAGTAGTAGCAGCAGAAGCAGTAGTAGTTGTAGTAGTAGTGGAAGAAAAAGATGATGATGATGATGGTCATGATCATGAACAATAATAAGAAGAGGAAGTTGTAGAAGCAGACGGTGGCGGCGGCGACGATGATGATGACGACGATGGTGATGATGGTGACGATGATGATGATAGTGATGACGATGGTGATGACGATGATGATGATGACGACGATGGTGATGATGATGACGATGGTGGTGATGATAATGATGATGATGATGATGACGAATATGTTATTTCCCTTTAGTCTATTAATTGTTGTTTATGGCGGTTTCATTAATTCTTCTTCTTTGTTTAATATTTAATTTTGGATATGTCAATTCACTGGAGTGTTTACATGTATAACCCAAAAGGAAGGTCTACAACAGAACGAAATCTTATGATACAGGTAGAATAAAGAAGAAAACTTTTTATTACAGGGTCGTTTTAGAAATCATCACTTGTGTGTGAGGGAGACATGCATTTTTTAATCTCCACCTCTTATACAAATAAAGGAAAGGAATGGTTGTTTAAAAGTTAAAGTTTGTTTTGTCTAACGACACCACTAGGGCACATTGATTTATTAATCATCGCCTATTGGATGTCAAACATTTGGTAATTTGGATCTTTTATATGCATCAGAGCCATGGAGAGAGAAAGACAGGAGGGAGAGAAAGAGAGAGAGAGAGAGGGGGGGGGGGGGCGGAGAGAAAGAGAGAGAGAGAGAGGGTCAAACATTTTTTATTTATTACAGTCACACAATACATAATAAAATACATGGGAAAATAAAAAACCAATATAGTTTAAAGTTTTGTTTTGTTTAACAACACCACTGGAGCACATTGATGAATTAATCATAGGCTATTGGATATCAAACATTTGGTAATTCTGACTCGTAGTCATCAGAGGAATCCCGCTACATCTTTCCTAATGCAGCGAGGGATCTTTTATATGCACTTTCCCACAGACAGGAAAGCACATACCACGGCCTTTGTCCAGTTGTGGTGCACTGGTTGGAACGAGAAAACCCCCAATCAGCTGAATGTATTCACCGAGGTGGTTCGATCCTGCAACGCATGCACCTCACTCGAAAAAAACAAAAACAATATAGAGGCCACTCCTTACTAAAAATCCATTTCAAAAGTAAAACAGTCTTATCAGACATGTAAACAAAAAAAATATATATATATATTTAAACCCTAAGAAAAATATCAATATTTAAAATAAATGTATATGTATAAGATAAGGCCCAGTAAACCAACCCATCTGCCTTTTTCTTCCCATGTGACCTTTTTCGATCAACAATTAGTATTGATCTAATTCATACGTATACTTCACAACTTAATACACTTCTCTTGTAACAGCGTGAAACAAGGTCAATATGATTTTCATGAAGGCACACGTGTGACATGGCCAGTATCACACATCAGCCATGACCAAGATTGAGTACTGATTATACTCGGGGAGATTATGCAAAATCCACACTCACACACACACACACACACACACACACACACACACACACACACACATAGTTGTGGTAACGTTAAAATAAATAAATAAATAAATAAATAAATAAATAAATAAAATAAAATAAATATTTTTTTAAAATCTAGGACGTGTGGATTCAGAAGTGTGGATTCAAAAGTGTATTAGTCTAAAATAGCCTACTTAAAAATGTTGCATTTCAAGCATAATAAAATAATAACAATTTAAAAATATTAAAAAAACCCAGCTAGAACTTCCTCTCACTGTAATTAAGCCCTACACCAATTTAATTTAATTCAATTCAATTCAATTCAATTTATTGCCCAATACCAAACACTCTGGTGTCAGCAAACAGGGATAACAATGATAACAACAACAAAACAACACTTTTGACACAGTCATAGAGAGGAAACCCGCTGCATTAGTATCAAGGGATCTTTTATATGCACCATTCCACAGACAGGATAGCACATACCACGGCCTTTAATATACCAGTCGTGGTACACTGGCTGGAACGAGAAATAACTTAATGGGCTCACCGACAGGGATCGATCCTCGACCGATCGCACATCAGGCGTGCACTTTACCACTAGGCTACGTCCCGCCCCACAAAAAAAGAAAAAAAATATTTCACAATTTTAATTACGGTTATATGACGTCAGACGCTGCATCCACGCAATGGGTTACTCTTTTCGATTAGCAGCAAGGGATCTTTTATATATAATATCCCACAGGCAGAACAGTACATACCATGACCTTTGTTGAAACGAGAAATAGCCTAATGGGCTCACCGACGGAGATCGATCACAACAGAGAAGATTAAGAAAGTCCCGCCCATTTATGACGCATAATCAGTCTACTATTTCATTATGCATAGATTTTAATGTATGTCCATTGAAGGTAGGAAATGTTTTATTTAACAACGCACTCAACACATTTTAGTTACGGTTATATGGAGTAAGACATAATTATGGTTAAGGACCACACAGATATAGAGAGAGGAAACCCGCAGTCGCCACTTCATGGGCTACTCTTTTTCTTTTAGCAGCAAGGGATGTTTTATATGCACCATCCCACAGACAGGATAGTACATACCACGGTCTTTGTTACACCAGTTGTGGAGCACTGGCTGGAACGAGAAATAGCCCAATGGGGCCACTGACGGGGATCGATCCTACATCGACCGCGCATCAAGCGTTTGTATGTCCATTGAAGCTAAATGCAGGATGGGTCTAGGGAGATGATGCAATGTTTAAAAAGAGCACCCCCAGTATTCAGGGGGGGGGGGGGATGTAATATTTAAAAAAAAAAAAAAACTTACAGAACTTAAAACGTACATTAACTGTAACATGTGTTACATGTTCAACATTAAACACCAATAAATTAAATGTATTCATTCGGTATGCTAAGCATCAATTAGATTTTTGGAAACACTTCGAATTCCAGTGGGGGTGAGCGCCCTCAGCATCCTACTCTTGGATTAGCGCTGAGTCCATGTAATAATAATAAGTTTTAAAAAGAATAATAAGCTCATGAACGATATTAGTTACGCGAGTTTCCAAATATTGCGTCAGTCATCCGTTATTTATACGTCTATTATATTATCTTGCCGACATCTAATTAATGCATTTACTAACAGGCATTACTTGTAATCGCACAGCTATGTGCACAGATAGCATTACAACAGTTACTGACAAATATAACATGCATATCAAGTTCGTTTACCAAACTGAATTGGTAACAACCAGAATAAAGCAGTTGTCACACAACCTAAGTTTGTTACGTGTTACGTTTCTGGGGCTGGAGAGGGGGTGGGGGATGGGGATGGAGACGAATGTCACTCTCCGATACAAGTCCAAGAACATAGGCTATAACAAATGTATGATCAATTTATCGAACGACGGAATTTTGGTGAACAAAGGAAACCTTGTTTTATTTCCGTTGCTAAGCATTGCCTGGGTAGATAAGTATGTTATGTACCGTACATAAACATTTCAATCATTAAAGAAAAAAAAAAGGAAAAGAAGAAAAAGAGCTGAGATTCATGTTGCTCTTATCTTCTTTTTTTTAGGAATTTAAATGATCCACAATATATCCCTACCCATTTCTACAGGCCCGTAGGACGGATTTTCAAAGTGTGTTGGGGGGGGGGGGGGGGGGGGGGGGGCTCATTTTTATGATTGTTCCATCGTCAGGTTTCCTTATTAGCATTATAACACATTTTAAAAGTCCCGAAATGAAAACTGGCCTAATCGATGGTAGCGGGCATGTTCTATAAGGAACAAAAGTTAATATATCGGGGACGGAGAGGGCTGGTGTGTGTGTGTGTGTGTGTGTGTGTGTGTGTGTGTGTGTGTGTACGTGTGTGTGTATGTGTGTGTACGCGTGTGTGTGTGTGTGTGTGTGTACGTGTGTGTGTGTGTGTGTGTGTACGTGGGAATTAATAATAATTATGGATTCATCCCTAGAATGCCATCTTTGTAACAGTTTGTGTGAGTTTAATTATTTATTTGGACTTAACGGTTACTATTTTGTAATAGTAACACTAAGAGATAAGTCGGTGCATAACAAACTCTGAGATACAAACCCAGTAGGTCTACCTATCCGGCTTGAACCTAATGCTAGGTTCAGATTACCAACTGTCACGACGATGTTGGCCAACTCGCCGATCTCTCGAATTCTACAACTGTCCAGTTGCTAGTCTGTTCACCTTACAACTCAGTAAGTCTCGTCGTATACAACTCTTACGACCGATTAGTCAGGGCCGTACCCTCACTTTTTTTTTATTCCAGAAAATAGCATACACACCTCAGGGTTTAATTTGTATAGTGTTTCATTTGTTTTTTGTTTTTTTTTAAAGTAGTGCCCCCCCCCCCCCCCCCTCACGTAGGATTTTGATCAGAGTACGGCTCCTGTTAGTCGTTAATCTGAGTGCACCCATCGTAAGTCAGGAGATGGGAAACATACAACGCTACCATCGATTTGGCCAACTTCGTCGTGAGAGTTAATAGTCTGACACTAGCATTAAACAACTAGGATGGGGCCAGTCAAAAAGAATCAGGGCACAGTAGTTAAACTAAATGGGCTTTTTTCTAAATATTTTTTTATGAGACCTTCTCCTTCTCTTGAATTAAATATACTGAAAAGCAAATAAATAAATAAATTAAAAAAACACCGCGAGATCCAAAATCATAATGCAATTGCAATTGCAGAGTTATCATTTAAAAATATTATATCAACTTTATCAATTAGCAAAGCTCAGTTTAGTGAATATAAAGTAACAACCATTTCAAATAATGATAATTAATGATAAAAATAGCTGCATAGATTTTAAAATTATCGCGTTTCTTTTACTTTTCAGTATATATACTATTTTATAGCGTTGTATTCTAAACATAATTATTATTTGCTACATATTTTCATGTTAGTTTACATAAATGTATTGATTATTTATCTCATTAAATATATATTATTTGACTAATATGGGGGTGGGAGGATCCAAATGTTGCATAGTACCACTAAGAAAGGTAGTATTAAGACTAGTTTGACTTTTATTGGTGCCATTCAAAATATTTGGTTTTGATCCGTTTTGACTAGTCCGAATGATTTTTTTATTTTATTAAGGCAGCTTATTATATAACTTAATTTACCAGTGACTTGGACTACGTACTATTTGTATTGTTTGCACACATCTTTACTGTTTTAATTTAACTCAAAATTTTTTATATTGATGTTAATTATCACTTCATTTACACATTCACCGTAAGTAGTTTGACACCTAATACCCGATTTATTTTTTGAGCTGGTGTATTGTTAATAATTAATTCATTTATTCACGTTTTGACATGTCCAAAGTTATTAACTAATTTAATTAATGTACGGCATATTTTAGGAACAATTCGTGCTGGAGCGGGGTTGGGGGCGGGGTCAAATACTATATAAAACGTAAAATCCCAAATCTACTGAATAAGACTAGGCCTATAACTGAGTAACTCTTAACACACATCAATCAGTTGTGCAAACATATCCTGAGTTCGTGGACAATCTTCAAATAGCTGTTATTTTTTAAAGTTACGTTATTTTGTTAAAATGCATGTACCGCAGGAAATATTGAAATCCGAATGATGAGAAATTTATTTTAAGTGATATTTGTTTGAACAGTAACAGGTCGCTAACGACAAGAATAGATCCGACGCTCGACGATAGACAACATTCGCGTTACAATCATGTGGGTTTGTTTACATCTAACAGCTGATAGAATAGGTCAACTGCCAATCAATGTTGACCTGTGAACTTTGAACCATGAATATAACCACCCAATCTACCGTTGACCACAACGATTGTTGATATTACAAATTTGAAACATTATGAAATTCTTATGGTCAAGTATGTAAGTAAAATTAGATTTTATTTTAAATAAATAAGCGATATTGTTAATATATGGGCGTGACTATTCTGTACCACGTGATAGTGATACGTCACTCCCCTAGCAGATCTCTGCTCCGCCATAGCTGTTGTTGTTTTGGAAGTGAAAAGACTGTATCTGCTATCGTGAATAGTGCGTAAGAATGTCGTCTCCGAGTCCCGGCAAGCGGCGAATGGACACAGATGTGGTTAAACTGTATCTTTTATAACTGTATACGCTAACCCCCCTGCGAATTTGATAAAATATGCTGTTGATCTGTCACGATTATTCTAGCATATTTACCAAGGCACAAATAAGGTCATTTTGTCAGTTGTCTGGTATTATTGATTCTTATGTAAGAGCCTTAATATTCGTTGCTTCTAACTTTTGGAAAGAAATCTACTTAGTTATACCCTTTATTCATAGTGTTGTTACGATACACTGTTTAAAATGACTGTTTTTTGTTGTCATATCCAAGATCTGTTTATAGCTAACAAGAATGTTCCAAAATAGGCGAGGGATGTCGGGATGTTGGCAACAGTGAAATAGGCAATTGGGTCAGATTGTTACCTGTCATTTGTTTATTTAACATTCAGTTTGAAAAGGTCCAAATATTTTTATTTGTTATCCTGATGTATCTCTTGTTGGGGGAAATGATATATGTATATAATTACCGCCTTTCCCGAACCCTCAACAGTATATTTAAAAACATTAAATTTTAAAAGTTTTCCAAGCTAAGCCTAAAGACTTTTATGTTTGCAACATATAATTTATATTTTGTTAATTTTGTTTTAAGTGTAAATGTATGTTGAAAAGTTATTGTTCTCACCTAAACAGCTGACCAACATTTTGCATTTCTGTTTCAGGGAATATTTAGATTTTTATATATATATTTTTTTTTATTAATGACCGTGCTAATAACCTTTCGACTCGATTATCAACTACTGTTAAACATTGCAGAGAGAGCTCTGAAACTTGCATATTCCCTGTTACATGTATTTTATATTTCCTACAAAAGTACCATGGAAATTAACTTGCCAGTCAACAAACTTACTACTCATGAATAGTAATGTTTACAAGTTCTCTTGTGTAACAGTATTAATATTTATGCAATATAGTAATAGTTCTCTGCATTCTGCAGGGCTCAAACTTAACAACGGCCGTTGTTGAGATATAAATTGCCATAGGTAAAGATCATTACCGACGGCACAAAAATGCTGTCGGTAAAGCTCCATAATAATGACAAAATGTATACACCTAGTGTATATTATCTGCCAGTATTCAATATTTGTGCATTTGAAATATGTCTACATAGAGCAAAATAACCTTTTGATCATGTTTATTTGAGGCAAATGTCACTTTAAAAAAATAATTGCCATAGGCAGGCTCAAAATTACCATCGGTGGGCTGTTTCACCCATGGCAATTCTTTACAAAATTGCTGTGGGGACAAATTCTTAAGTTCAAGCCCTGTTCTGGATCACATCCAGCTACATATGACTCTTGACCATGTGGTAATAATATTTAACATGTTGGTATAGGCTAATGCACATTCAACTGAATAACATATACAAATTGATTGTATCGATGTAAAATATGCATTCCATATGCTTGACTAAAAATCATAAGTACACAAGCCTTTAAGACAGGAAATTTTACAGATTCAGTAAACATGGAAATCAATAAACAAAGTTAATTTAATGACACCACTAGAGAACATTGATTAAGTAATCAGCTGTTGGATGTCAAACATTTAGTACCTTTAATTTTTAGATGAAACCCGCTACATTTTCCATTAGCAGTTAGGGATCCATTATCAGCTATTTTACATAAATTGTTCCTCTCCCTGTTGGATGAAAAGCTCATAGTAACGTCTACATTTCAAATCTTTTCAAAGTTTTCTGGATTTTTTATTTTTTTTATTACCCATGGTTATGTAGGCTATACATATACAAGTAAAATGTATGTCACATTTTTGTCAATAGTAAAAACACATGTTTATTGAAAGTGTACTTGTGTTTGTGTTTTACAATGTCGGTAAACAATGTTAAGGATGGAAAGGCAAGATATGGCAGCTTCAAAACCCAATATTATCGGTAACAAATGACTGTTCTCTCTAGTTAAGAATACAGTTTCTCAGTATTAACAACAGTTAAAGAAGGAAAACAAAAACATATTACAATATCTAGGCTATCATACTTTGTATGTGAAATATCTTCTTAATGTCAGGAAACATTTTGTTTTAAATATTTTGATTTGCAACCATTGCTAATCAGTTTTAAAATTACCATTCAATTACTAAACATATTTAACTTTTTAAAATTGGGTAGTGATATCTCAACCTTGTGTAGTGAATTGCGACACAATATTGGACAAAGTATTCCCAGGGTGTTTTTGTTTTGCAATTTTATCTTACTATATTTCCTTTTAAGCATTGGGCCTCCAATAAGTGCTGGTCTGTTAGCCTTTTGAAAGAAAGAAATGCTGGACCTCAAATAAATGTCAGCTAAGATAGGCCATAATAGATGACAAAGATGTGGAATTAGCGAAGACATTGATTTTTATGTGAAAAGAGTAGGCCTGTGAGTAAGGGCACACTCAGTAGTGACTATCATTTCAAGTTAAACAGCATAACACTGGCATAGGAAGTGGGGGGGGGGGGGGGGGGGGTATGTGTCTCCCACTTTTCAGATATTTTGTTTTGTAAATGTGTAAATATAAAAGTGTGCCCCCCACTTTTTGGCACCTTCCTACGCCACTGCATAAGCATATGACATGCTAAATTAAAAAATAATAATTTGTGCTTACAGTTTGAAGAAGTTTCTTTTGTTTAACAGCACCACTAGAGCACATTGATTTACTAATCATCGGCTATTGGATACATATAGTCTTAGAGAGGAAACCTGCTATATTTTTCCATTAGTAACAAGGGATTTTTTATATGCACCATCCCACAGACAGAGGAGAGCATATACCACAACCTTTGATATACCAGTCATGGTGCACAGACTGGAATGAGAATTTTACAGTTTGAATTTAAAGCTTTAAAAATAAATAAAATGGTGACTTTTTATTTCTAAAATTTGCTTGAAAAAAAATAAGTGCCCAACCTCAAATAAGTGCTGGTCTCCAATAAGCACCAGGTCTGGAAACATTTTGAAAAGAGTAAGTACCTTGGCACATATTGGAGGAAATAAGTTGGGGTTTTTTTTAATATAGTATTGTTACATCCTTAACACTACCACAGAATTGAAAGCAAGCATGAAGTGACAATACTAGGAGGACTGAATGAATTCATGGTGAAGTTCTATGGACCATCGGGGAGTGAGTATCAATATTAAACTATAAATTATTATTTATGCAATGCAGGGATTCTAGAATTGTTATAAAAATCCACTAGCCATGGGATCAGTGATTTTAAAAATTCACTAGCCTTGCTTTAAGTAAATACAATTTTACTAATAGGAATAATCGGATATGTCACCTAATGGAGATATAGCTTTAAAACCCTAGATTGGAAGAGGGTAGGGGGCAGTATATTCATATTTACAAAAGACATGTAGATTTAAATGCAGCTTTTGACACACACAAAAATTCACTAGCCGTCGGGCATAGCAATAGTAGTTATTTAAAAGCCCAACATTGAATATCACTAGCCACAGCAGTGGGGCTACCATAATCTAGAAGCTCTGCATTCTTTTCTTTTTTGGCACTTGCCAAATTTGACAATTTATGTTAATTTTTTTAAACATTGGAAAATTTTATATTTTAATTTGGTAAAATAATTTCATGTAATAAATAGAGGATTCGTCACGAGTATTTTTTAATATGGAAAATGTCAACCGAGTCTATGTTAATTGGTATTTGTCGAGGCTCTGCCGAGAGAAATATCGATTAACTAGACGAGGTTGATATTTTACATATTAAAAAACACGAGTAGCAAATTCTATTTATCCTATAACACTTCTAAAATAACATTTTAATTAATTGTTTAGTAAATCACAGTACTAAAGTCACCGCCATCGGTAATATGACGTCATCACGATTAGCGCAGATTAGTTTGACGTCACGCATTTTAAACAAATCTTTGAAAACGTTACGCAAATGACTCACCTACGGCAACACATAACCTTGATACCTTGCAAATTTGCATACCATTATTAACCGTGTTAATAAAGTAAATTATCACATGGGTTTATGACATGGATAGTTATAGGATAAATACTAATAACAGATGTTTTGTTAAAAAATAACCATAGTTTAATAAATAATTTGGTGTAGTTTTCTGCTCAATCACCCAAAGCTAGCTCAGAGTTTGTGTATGTACACCATAAACTCTTTTCATGGAATGACATGGTCCCAACAGCTGTTTAAATAACGGACATTCACATCATTCACTTAACAGCATTTTGAATTATTTTAGTTTTACTATGGAACTGTTCATCAAATTAAAAAAATCATGGAGTTAATAAGGGGAATTAAATCTATGTACAATACAGTGGACTCTTGTCTAAATCGGATTCACTTGGGACCGACGAAATGTGCTGGTTTCACAGAGTGCCAGTATATATTTATTCAGAGTTATGGTTCTTGGTTCTTGCAAAATTAGCAACATAAATGAAACATAACTTCTATTCACCAAATGTTTGAACTATGTGTAAGACATTTGTGAAAGCAAGGCTAAGCTTTGTTTGCTATGTTGCTTTGGTGTTTGGTACATATAAACCTGAAAGATATTTGCATTAACCAAGAAACCAGTGAAATTCAAGATAAATGAAATATGACTAATCTGTAGGGACAAGCGAGTACACTGGTGTAAAGAAACCTAAAAAGCATATGTGTCCGAGTTACAATCAACTTTTGAAAATGTCATTATTTTGCACCATATTTCTGTGGTATATTTAAAACACTTTACCCTATTAACAATTTGATTAATGAAAGTCTGTACAACTGGGTACATTACAACAGGTGTGGTTCATTGTCTATTAAGTCTTCAAAAAGGTACCATGATTTCATTTCACTTTCTGGGGAACTGCCATCATTGTTAAACAGGTAAAATTGTGTATTGGCATAGACAGAGCTAATTAATTGTTCTTTTGTTCTTGAATTTGTATCTGAAATCCAGAATAAACAACATCAGGTTTAGGAAGAGTTCTATTCATGATAATAAAATTGGTAACTTTTTATTTCTAAAATTTGCTTGAATGGGTTTTTGAAATTGTGCCGGTTCACACACAAATCTGGTTTAGACAGATGCCGGTCTTGACCGAATCCACTGTATATCAATAATTACCTGATTTGTTTGTATAAGTTGTTTACCTCCAGTGTTTATTGTATTAAATAATGTATAAAAATATGCTTCAGACAAATCATTTTAATTCTTGGCGTAAATCTTACAGTTTTTACATATCATTTGATATAGATCAGTTATGTTAGGTGATGCTGAACATTTTCCTGAGTATGACTTGGTATGATGCTGAAGAACAGAGATAACCTAATTAAAACTTTGTTTTTCAGCCCCCTATGAAGGAGGAGTGTGGAAAGTGCGGGTTGATCTTCCAGAAAAATATCCATTCAAGTCACCATCAATAGGTAGTTTGAAAGAAGGACATTGAAATTAATAAGTGTCAGATCAGCAGATTTTTGTGCATTAAATCAAAACTGCCCTTTATAATAATTTGTAGATTTCACACTTTTTAAAACCTAATTTAGGCACATGTACAGACAGGGGCAAAACCCACCTACACCAAGCAAATTTTGTTTTATTTTAAATTATTTTTAGAGGGAGAATGAACCAAACCACTCTTAAAAACTTCACTCACAACAGTTTCCTGCGCGCACACCTGTAATTCTGGATTTTATACTTATATTTTATGTTTCGTTTTCTTGTGGCCTGGTCATTGTCTGCAGTACTGTTTTAGAACTTGAATTCAAATTATTCTTGTGTGAATATAATTTGAGAGACTAAAAATTATTATTTTTTACAGAGTTTTGAAATTCAGTTTCATTAAATCTGTATACTTATATTTCCAGGTTTTATGAATAGAATTTACCATCCGAATATAGATGAAGTGTAAGTATTGAAAATTAACTTCTAAACTGGTGTAATGAATTGCTATCTAGACATATTACATGATATATATAGAGGATTTGTCAAAAGTGTTTTTAATATGTAAAAATATCAACCGAGTCTACGTTAATTGGTATTGGTATTTGTCGAGACAAATACCACAAATACCAATTGACTAGATGAGGTTGATATTTTACATATTAAAAAACATGAGTAGCGAATTCTATTTATCCTATAATACTTGTAAAATAACATTTTCATACGATATTTAGTAAATTACAGTACTAAAGTCACATCCATCAGTAATATGACATCACTACATGTTATGAAAACATTACGCTCAGGTGTACAGGTCTTGATGGCTTGTAAACAAATGACCCATTCACAGCAACACATTATTACTGAGAGACCTTGAAAATGTGAATATACCTTTAAATTTGCATTCCATTATTAACCAGGCTAATAAACTAAATTTTCACATGGATTTATGACATGGATATCATGGGTAAGTTATAGGATAAATATGTGTATATGTTACATGACTTAAATGTTTGTGCCAGTGTTTATTTATGTTCTAACCCAATAAACTGATATACAGTGCAATCCACTTATCTGCATATCGGTTTATAGAATAAACAAGATATTTGCATATTATTTTGCTGCACAGAACCGTTTAGCATTAAAATTGTTTAAATTATATAACATAAGATTTTATTCCATGTGAAAACAAAAACAAAATTGAAAATTTTGCATCCAGATATCTTTAATTTTTTACCCAAATCATTGATTAGACTAGGCTGATATTCTTTGTTAAATAATAGCTATGTACATCCTCATAAAATTATGACTTCACAATTAAAATTTTGTCAACTATACTGAATACATTTCATAAATGCTACTAATAAAGTAACAAATATCAAAAGAAAAATAAATATAAAAAAACCCACCGATACGATGTGTATTGTTGTTAGACTACGAATGTGTTGAGTGGGTCTTTAAATAAACGACTAATGTGCACACGGTTGATAATTAATCACTTACGTTTATTGCAGTACATGAATGAAGATCCGATTTGTTCTTATTTCTCGCAAATCACTTAAACTTTTCTAAAAACTACCCACAACCAAAATCATTTAACTGCTCAAACACCTTTAGAAAAAATCCTTTGTTGTTTTTATATTCCAGCATGCACTTACATAAAGTATCAGCTAAGACTACAAGATAGACTTGGCAAATGGCCATTTCGTCCCTGAATAATAAAACTAATTATTTGTTATTTGTTTTTCTGTACAGTGAATAACATAAAAAAGAGATATATAGGCCTGTTAATATAAGTCTATAAGATAATTATGGCATAATTAGGCATTTCAATAAGCCAACAACATCAAGATAAAAAAAACCCGTCTGCAATAATGTAAAGGAAATTTTTTTTATGTATCTACTAGATAATTACAGAAAATACAATCCATTTTAGTAAGCCAATGAATTCAATATAAAATATTTAATAATGATAAAATATTTAATTATGAAAACCCCCCAAAACTATTAATACAATGTAAGCTCTGCCAAGCAATACTTGTTTCACTTCACACAACACACTTGTCATTCCTAAGAACAATAGCTGTGGACTTAAAAGTCATTAAATTTGATTGAGAGTTATTTTAATTGCAGATCACACTATTTCTAGTAATAATTAATATCATAATAACTTTGCTTTAAAGCAATGAATACAATCAGATTTTTTAAATTCTCTCCGAGGAAAAGCTGTATGCAATGAAGTACAAAGTGATTTGTAATAAAATAAAATTAGTCTGTTTAATCTTACAACATTCATACTGAATGTTATTTTATTTATTATTACTATTTTTAAAAACATGTATAAACATGAAGTATATACAGATATTAGCATTCTTTGTTGTGACAAATGCAGCGTTTGTTTTGCACTAAGAGGAAGATAGACTGTCCACTTGTAAAGGTTACTGTTGGTTATAATCAGGAAATGGGGCTCAAGCGATTACATTGGCTATTAACATAAATTTGACAATTCCCGTGGGCTATGCATTTAAGCAGATTTGACTGCATTAAAAATTCTAAATTAGGTACATGTATGTATGTTTGTGTATATCACATATCTTTGTTAAAATTAAGCCTTTGTTACTGAATAACATTTCTTTTCAATATTACATTTAAAGTTTTCTCCAATTTCTTTGTTATTATACACTGATGAGATACCTTGATAACATTTGTTAATTTCTATTACAGTTCAGGGACAGTGTGTTTGGATGTCATCAACCAGGCTTGGACTGCACTCTACGGTGAGTAAATATTGTCAGACCTGTTTTAGCAACCACCTGTGTTAAGAGGCCACATTTGTTTTCTCCCAAATCATCTAATATAATCTAAATTGACCTGTATTAAGCAGCCGCCTGTCTTAAAAGGTCACTTTTGACACACCTTTTGGTGGATGCATAACATAGATTTGATTGTACAGTCATTGTAAGTGAGTGTAATGTAGTGTCTCGGTGGACCCATTATCTGATTTAAAACTTTGTTTTACCTATCCCAACCATTGTCCCATGAGTGTTATATCAAAGGCCATGGTATGTGCTGTCCTGTCTATGGGAAAGTACATATAAAAGATTCCTTACTGCTAGTTACTACATGTACCGTATTGTTCCTATTTGTAGCGCCCCCTCTAATATAAGCGCCCCCTATGATCACGAGAAATGTATCATGAAATGGTACCCGTAAAATAGTAAAACTGGCTTACCTGACTGCAGACTTGCAATGATTATAATTGGTAAACAAATAAAATCCAAACAGGTGAAGCACTACGACACTAGTATGGGCGAACAGTATGTCACACATGTCGTTTATCAAATGTATGTCGCTGTTATCTCCACGCAGAATGAACGCACGGCACTCCATTAACACTGTTCAAAACCGGAAGTACAAACATACCGGTAGGTATTTACACCGACACCATAACACCGTTTAAAAAAACGGGTAAATGATAACTTTAACTAAACTGCAAACTGGAGTCAAATGTCAACAATTTAACTTTAACTAAACTTAAAACTGGAGTCAAATGACAATAATTTGTGTACACAGTGACAATCGAAACGTGTCGGTTACAAACTACCGGCCAGAGCTATCAAATACACTCCGCAGGCCCATATGCCTACGTGCACAGTACCATGTATTTCGATAAATCAGCTGACGATGTATGGTACGCTACGTCATTTCAACAAGAAAACGTCACTGGTGGAGTGACTCAGCGGCAAAGCTTTTGATGTCTCAGCGAGCCAGACGCATTGACAGTTTGATACGAGGATTTTTCACACGTATTACGAAACGTGTTCTAGTACTCTAATTAGCGCGCCCGGGCGCTACAAATAGGAACAATACGGTAGTTTAATTAAACAAAGCAAACTTAATTTAGGAAAGGAATCTTTGTTTAATGGTACTTCAACACATTTTAAACTATGGCTGTTCGTTGTCTGACAAATAGTTATTTTGACACTTGGTGTGCGAACCTAAATAACTGTATTGAACTCTCTTTATGTATTTCATATTGTTTAAGCAATGGCATGTAGCCCAGTGGTAAAGTGCTCGCTTGATGCACGGTCGGTTTGCGATTGATCCCCGTCAGTGGGCCCTCTGGGTTATTTCTCGCTCCAGCATGTGCACCACTACTGGTACATCAAAGGCCGTGGTATGTGCTATCATGTCTATGGGATGGTGCATATAAAAGATCCCTTGCTACTAATTGAAAAGATTAGTCCATGAAGTGGCGACAGCGGGTTTCCTCCCTCAATATCTGTGTGGTCCCTAACCATATGTCTGACACCATATAACCATAAATAAAATGTGTTGAGTATGTTGTTAAATAAACTATTTCCTTCCTTCCAGCCAGTGCTCCACAACTGGTGTATGTACATAATCAATCAATCAATCAATCAATCAATCAATCAATCTATCTATTTCTTTATATATGAATAATACAAAGAACGTGGCACATTGTATTTCTATTTTTGTGTACAATATATTCCTAAGGGTTAAATTTGAGGGGCATTTTGTTAAGAATTGTATTTTGTCCTCTACACCCCGATTACACAGATGGCTTAATCTTGTAATTGCCTGTCTAAAATTTTTGCTTTTAATATGTGTTAGATAATCCACAGTTACACATTTGTTCTTAATGTGTTTATATAGTTGACGTTTTCCCGATTCTTTCAGTTTGGTTGTTAGGTATTTGTTGTTATTATTGTTAATTGAAAAGATTATAATCTGTTAATTGAAAAGAGTAGCTGCTATGCCATGCCAGCAGTAGTGGGTTTCTTCTCTCATTATCTGTATGGTGCTTACCCATATGTCAGATGCCATATAACCGTAATTAAAATGTGTGGAGTGCATCATTAAATTAAACATTTCTTCTTTCCTTCAACTGTTTAATATTAGTCTTGCCTAGATTTGATCTTTAAAGGCACTCATAACTACTAGGCAGTGTAAAATATTTTTTCACTATTACAGCTGTCTACTGTTATACACATTATTTACAACTTCTTACTAAATTTATCAGTTTGAAAAATCCAATGTTTAGGTTCATTCTGACATTTGTAGTACCTCCAAATGCATTTTATATGAAACAGAATTTAAGGTACATACCATACCTTAAAAGCTATGGTTAGCAACTTTTGTCTAATCCCCTACCGGTCCAACCAAATGGACTAATCATTTCATTTCAACTTATTTTCAGCTTATATCCCATTAAGGTTCAAGCATGCTGTCCTGAGCACACACCTCAACTATCTGGGCTGTCTGTCCAGGACAGTGGGTTAGTTGTTAATTGTTAGTGGTTAGTGAGAGAGAAGAGGGTGTAGTGGCCTTATACCTACCCATTGAGTTGGTAAAACTCGCTCTTGATGGGAGCTGGTACCGGGCTGCAAACCCTGTACCTACCAGCCTTATGTCCAGTGGCTTAACCACGATGCCACCAAGGCTGATAAATGGACTACGGTTTTTTCTCAATCTGTCAGTCACTTGCGTTAGCTAACTCACATATTATAGGTTTTCAGACTTTGTTTTCACAATGCCTGAAGACATTTTCTTGTGTGTAGCTTTATAATGCAGAGTTACAGATCAAGTTTGACTTTCATGGGGATTTGGGGGACAGTTTTTAGATGAGTCGGTAGAGCATTCACCTAAGGTGGTTGCACCATAGGATCAAACCACTTCAATGGACCCATTCTCTGATAGTTTTTTTCCCATCCCAACCAGTGCCCCATTATTGGTATTTCAATATATGTTGTCCTGTCTGCAGGAAAGTACATTTGTACATATAAAAGATCCCTTGCTGCTAATGGAAAAATGTAACAAATTTCATCTGAAGCAGATTTTCCTATGAAGTTTGACTTCGAATAGCCGATGATAATAAATCGGTGTACTCTCGCAGTATCGTTAAATAAAACAAACTTTAACAGAGTAATTAATGGCCCTTGAACTTAAGAGGTATGAAAATGTGTTGGGCCCAAGAAGGGGACATTTATTGTTTTAGCAGTATTCTCAGAATGCTTGTGTTTTTTTTGTGTTTTTTTAACTTAAGAGCAAGGACATCACTGTTTATATGTTTTTATTGACATTTTGAATTCTTACCATCAGTTTATATTAACTTCCGACTTAATAGTAAATCAAGAATCTTGTTTGTTTTTTTTCCATTCAGATCTTTCCAACATTTTCGAATCGTTCCTGCCTCAGTTGTTGACGTATCCAAACCCCATTGACCCGCTCAATGGAGATGCTGCTGCCCTCTATCTCCATAAACCAGAAGAATATAGGAAAAAGGTTAAAGGTAACATGTTAATATTTTAAAATATAAATAATATTAACAGCTATTAGGCGTTAATGTTTCATCTTTGATAATTTTGTTTGTTATTTTTTCTGTTCTCCGCCGAACAATATAGTAAAAAAATAATCCAAATACATGTAGCCATATCTAACTTGATTTACATTATACTAATGTCTTAGTTAGTGTGTTACATTTCATCATATTGTAAAATACATGTACTTGATTTTATGGAAACTTGTCTTTGCATTATTCGTGTGCACAGTGACTTGTAACCAGATATCTCATAAAAAATAAAAACTGTTAAATATTGTGAACAGTAAGGTACCAATGAAATAGTGCTTTACAATAAGTAGTGTAACCAAAAAACCTTTGACATTATTACCTATATTTAACTTTTATTTTGTTTCTGTTCATTTTCGATCAGATATAAATTTTAAGTCTCAACCACCACTAAAGAAAAAGCAGCAGTCCAATTTTGTTTTCACTGAGTAGAAAACCTACCTTTTCTGTGCTGATATTCTTGCAGTCTCAGTGGTTGCAAAACAAGGTGTCGCATGTCACATGCGACGTTTACTACCCTAATTTCCCACGTCTATTTTAGCCATAGTTGCTCAGACTCCAGTTAATATTTTCTTGGTTCTTGTCTGAATGTATAGTTAGGCTGCTATGGGTTAATTTTTTCAGGAAAACTTTGAGTTTCCCTCGAATACAGTCCATTACTGCTCATTGCCTTTGTTTTTAAAATATATTTTGTTTTGATTCCTGAGCACAGTAGACCCAGTGATTTTCAGCTATCGCGGAAAACGGACGGAATTCCCATTGTGAAACGGAATTTACATTTGGAAACAGATTTACGATTTTCCGCGAAGTTAATAAAATGAATACTATTTTACTATTGCCACACGCTGTAAAACTGACGATTGACCTGTGTGCAGTACTATTGGCAAATGCTAGACTGGATTATGCACTTCACGGTAAACCAAATGGTCACATTGGGAACCAATCAAATACTTCTCGAACGTTAGCAAAACGTTTGCTGGCTGAACTTGGGGCTGGTTTACTGCTTAGTCTGTTGCACCTGCACAGATGGACAGGTTTTTTCCTGGAGTAAGTTTAGCCAGCAGTTTGTCGCTAACGCTTGTCTTGGAAGACAGATTTTTAAGATACACATTAAACCTAATGACCATTTCCGGAAGCAACAGTCAAAATATGTTTGCAAACGTTTAGCAAAAAAAATGGCCGGCTGAACGTTGCAATGTTACTTTATTTCCACTGTGTTATGCGCATACTTCAATTTGCAGACAACGTTAGACTATCAAAGAGATGATAAAATAAATGTTTACGTTTTGTGAACCCTAAGCCCCGTTGAATAAACCAGTGCACTTAATTGTTGGACAATCATGCTTTATGTAGTTATTATAATTGTAGCCTTTGCTCCTGGTGTGATTTTTCGCTACTAATATGTAGGCTTACTTTGAATTAAAGACAAATAGCGACGCCAGTCAATTTTCGGACCCTTTAATTTGTCACAACTTGTGTTAGTTCAATTGTTAAAGGGACATTCCCGAGTTTGCTGCATTGTAAGATGTTTCAGACTAATAAAATATTTCTGCGATTAAACTCACATATTAAATATATTTTCTTGTTTAGAATATCAGTGTCTGTATATTCAATGTGTTTATGGTCGGCATAATATTTGTAGGAGGCCCAAACTGGATTTTGTCTTCAAATAATTTCATACATACGACAAAATCGTTTTTAGGAAATAAAATGAAATGTAACCTAGTACATATATTAGAACGATCAGAAACATGTTTAATATACAGCCACTAATATGTTATGCAGAAGAATATATTTGATATGTAATTACAGTCGTTAAAAAGTCTCTGTGAGTCAATAACATCTTACACATTGCAGCAAACTCGGGAATGTCCCTTTAATTACATATTGTAGTCTGAAACGGAAATGAAACGGAATTTACAAAAACATGAAACGGAAAATAGGTTTTTTTATAAAACGGAAAACCACCGAGTCATACTTGTTCTATTTTAGGGCCAACAATTTCACCAACTTTATGCATTACAAGTGGACTACATTGCACACTTCTGTGGTAACAGACTTTGGCCCATAGAGCACACACGCACCCCACGTGCCCACATTACTGAGTGTTTGTAGCTCTCGATAAACCCTCAACTCCTACTCTGTCAGTTCCAACGCTACTAGTACTTCGTTTTGCAACCGCTGATTCTATACAGAGCATTCAAACGCTGAAAAAACTTGTTCTTCAAAAAATAATGGCAGTGGTATTGCTGAAAAATAAGTTTTTGTGATTTCATGTGACACATTCTCGTATGTCAAACCAAACAGTTAAATTTAGTTAGAAAAAGATTCAGTGGGAGCAGGTTTAGTAGCAATAAAAATTAGTACTGCAATAAAATGAAATAGGTAAATATGAATTCATTGTTGCTTTGTATCATTCAAATTGAACATAGTAGAAATTTATTAACCATGAAATTAACACAGATCTACATATAATTTGTTTCAGTATTTATTAAATAATGTTTTGTTGTGTTGATTTATATAGAGGATAGCAAACAAATTACCCGTTATCAAACTTATGTCGCGTGTAAAATAATTTTCATTTGGCACAAGCTTTATCCAGACATGTGATTCTTCCACTTTTTAGCAGAATTCCGCTTTTTAAAAAATTCCTTTTTTGTGAAATAATTTTGTGGAAAAAAATAAATCCTATTTACCTTTATTTACAGGGTTTTTTTTGATTGCACTTCAGCTAAACCATTTTTTTAATGCCTGTTCGCTTACCTGTAGACAGTATACCACGATATACGACTGGTGACCAGTCAAAGAAATCGCCACACTTTATATCTGATTATTGAGTGTATACAAGTACTTAATACTAATGACTGAAAACATGCTTGCTGGGGTAATAATCACAATTATGTTACCATGAGCTGCCATACCATGCTGCAGTCTACCATCTAAGTTTCATTTCTTTTTCAGAATATGTTAAAAAATATGCAACCGAAGACGTATTGCATGAAACTGAACATGCCTCATCATCTAGTGAAAGTTCCATGAGCGATTTCTCCGAAGACGAAGCTCAAGATATGGAACTTTAACATTTGATTTCTTTTATTCTGTACATATTCATTTGTATATATATATCTGCCAATAACATTGTTCCATCAAACATGGATTTTATAATAGGAGCATGGTCTGGGCTGCACAGGCAGGTGTGGATTTCTGCTGCCACTGCAACCATAATTATGTTCTGTGGAAAGGGATTATTAGATGCATTTTCTAGCTGTCTTTCTTACACTCTCTGTGAGTGGTTCATTTGTGCTAGTGTGAAAAACTGTGATGTGCGTACTTGTTATGATGATGGATGAAAGGTTCGTTGAATGTGTCCGATTGAAAACATGTTAAGAATGTGTGTCTTGTCTTTTGGGGTTTTTTTTTAGTTGAGTGATTAAGAATGACATTTTATCAGAAAACTGTATTTTTTAAACGTTGTTACACAGACAGTTTATCGGAACTTGACATTGTTAGTACGTTATGTTAACAGAAATTAGAACACCCTGAACGGAACTGTTTGAATTTTTTTGATTTTTTTTTTTAAATGTACATAATGCATTATAGACTTTCATTGTGTTTTTAAAGTAAAAATGGTGCATAAAAATAATATCTTTAAACATCAGTTAAAAAAAAACAAAAAAACTGTCAGCTAAAAGT
Source organism: Gigantopelta aegis (assembly GCF_016097555.1). NCBI lineage: Eukaryota > Metazoa > Mollusca > Gastropoda > Neomphalida > Peltospiridae > Gigantopelta > Gigantopelta aegis. Next base: position 74,340,990 of record NC_054701.1, read on the forward strand.
TACTTTAAGAAAAAAAACGAGTTACACTTATAAAGTTGCTGCAGTCCTTTGTTAGTAGGTTACTAACAGTGTTTAATAACCATTTGCAACATATCTCTGTTAAGAACTGGCAACATGATTACACGAACCATGTCTGAATGTATCAATTTGACATTTAGGACTTAATTAAATTTACTTTATATGAGTAAAATACTTCTCTGGATTGTTTAAAATAAACGTTTTGGTTTCATTACTATAACAGGCAAATAATAAACCTTGCATAAAATTATTGACTTGTAAACGTGGACTGACAACTTATAAATAAAATAACAACAGACTTGCTAAATATAAATGTTTCAAAGAACATTTTGTTACCATAGTTGCACCATTTCTTTTGTTTTACAAATCGTGACTGTATTAAAATAAAAGCCGATCATCCACATTTGACTTAAAACTCACCCAAACATTGTTTTTGTTTTATGTCGTGTCTAATGATATGAAATGTATTCATATTTTCTTGTAATAACATTTTGTTAATGAAACTACATGTTCATTTTGGTTTCACCATGATAAACAGCTCGGTAAAATACATGAACACCACAAAAAATGGATGATCCCCATTTTCTTTTCATAATTCAACCATATAATTTTGTTTCTTCTAAATACATTGTTGAATTTATATATGACAAGTGTTTTTATGTTAATTACAAAACAGCACTTCTCAGGCCATCCTTAAAAAAAAGTTTTTATCGCTAACCAGATGATTCATTTGAAAAATGCTAAGTCTTAGGAAGAAACTACCGTAATAATGAAAATAAAGAAATTGTCTGAAATAAAGCGCAAGTTAAGTCAGTAGTGAGTTGGTTAAGTTACAGCAAACAAGGTTGAATTTTTTTTTTAAGGTTTCCCCACATACCCCAGTTAATCTTTTTTTCAGTGATAGTTTTTGATAATCTAGAAAATGCATCTGTTGCGCGAAGCTCTGAAATCATACAACACCATAATCATGTGTATTTCCATTCTCACTTTGTGATATACATGTGTGTGGTTTTTTTTATACCTATCTGCTTATTTCTTTAGTTCAATTGTTAGTAGATGTAGGTGTATTCTCAGCTCTGGGTAGATACTGTACATGTATGCTTGTGTTTTTGTTTCAGTTAAGGAGAATCGGCTATGAGTTTGCAGGTCATAAGTTTATAGGCTCCCTTATGAATCTGTCAAGTCACCGAATGAAAGAATGCTGTTCTTTTTTTTTTTTTAGGCAATAACATATAATTAATATAATAGCTGGGCCTGGTTAAATTAACCCTAAGTTAGTCTAATTTGTTTGTTTTTTTAATTATTTTTGTACCAATACAAAATAAACTTTAGATTTGATTAATGTGGATAACTTTGGTTGTTGTAAATCAAGTTTCAACATGATGTCTTAAATTGTATTTGTGCTGATTCAATCTTTGTTTTCGAAAATTTCTGTTAATCGCTGGTTAATCTTAACATAACATGTACTTGGTTTTTTCCCCACCAAAAATATAACTCATAATGTTTTGGTATAATACAATTTTCAGATTATTTGAAAACAAAGTTGAAGTTGTTTGCATGACTTCGTAATTGAGCCTATACGCTTGGTACCAGAAACTAATGTTAGGTTCTCTTTAAGTGGTGCATGCCTACAAGAATGTTTTCACATTACTGTCATTTTTCATACCTCATAATCATTGAAAATCCTCTAAGTCAACAAATAGGTATTATAACATCTTGTACTTTGTGAATCAAAACTTGAAACATACTGGTATGTGAAAGCTTTGGAATGCTTGCAAATAACTGCATTAGTCTGAACACATCGTCCATGAATACTTGTGTTGCTATAAGTGAAGATCTTCATCCAAGTGTTTTCTTCATACTGTATACAAATGCTGAATATTACAGGGAACAATATTTCAAAATCTTAGAAACTGGAAATCGGATCATTTGATTTTTTAATAATCAGTTGTTTGGTTATGTGAATTATACTTGCGTAACCCATGAGTTACTTCATCCTAACACAACTGACTATTGTTTAGTACAACAATGACATTCAAAAAGTATTTTAAATGAAATGATTCGGCCATGAGGAAGTTTTTTGTTTTTTTAATTAGAATGTTTAGAATGCGTCAAAATAGTTCAGGTGATCCTAAGTTTGTAACTTTTGATTTTTTAATATAATGGTTCATATTATAACCCATTGGTGGTTTCCATCAATTTAAATTTGCATAACCGATACGTGAATAGAATGGTGTTTCATGTGAAATATTGTGCCCTGAATATTGTGTATCATGACTGAATGTTTAACAACACCCAAGCATGATGAAAAGCTTTGGTTGTTGTATGTTTTATACCATGGTTTGATGATGGTAAATATAAGATGCAAAATTATAAAACAGAAAGTAACAGACAGTATATTGTATGTCACAGGCTATTGGGTCATTAGTACAATTTATGACTTGTAATAGTGCTTTTATATATGAATACAATTAAATTTGAGCTTTTTACTGAAACATTGAATATACTAAGTGATGATGTCTTAGAATTATATCTGGGTTAAAATTGACAAAAGTATACTATCCAACTCCAGTGGCAAGGTGGTGACAATATTTGAATTTGCAAATGGCAAAATATTTTTAAAATAAATCCCAAAATAAGTTTCTTAGGATGAGAGAATAATGCTTTAATGTCAATATTGAAAGAATATTTCACTGCGGTAAATACACTAAAAATGTGTTTCTTTTCATTATGTCATTTATGTTATAATAAACTAAATATAGGTATGGTCTTCAATATATTACAGTCTAGTAATGCCTAAAAATAATAATTAAAGACATAAATGCAAGAATGTTGACAAAAAGCACAAAATATGTATGAACATTTCATAACATTAAATATGAATTTTAGATAATAAAACAGTTTGTTTTCTTCAGTTTGCCTCCATCTCTCGTTCTTTGTTGTGTTCATGTGTCTGCATCTTTTATTTGATTCTTGTGAATGTGTAATGAATATCCCAGGCCAGTTTTAAAATGTTCTGCAGGTTGGCGAGAGGTCAGAGGTCAAGTCACAGCATGTTAATATCAAATGACAGTAGGGATTCTGTATGCGTGGCTTTTTGCAACCTGAACTTAAATCTTTAGTGACTACACAAACCCCAACCATACATATATTTTGTCTAACCATAACCAGACTAGATTCTGTGGTTTAAGTTAAGAATGAATACCAAAATGTTTCTTGATACGAGCATATTATATACTAATTAAAAAGTGTTGTTTTTGTTTTTGTTTTTTTAAAGATGAAACAAATGTTGGTTGTTTTGGGGGGTGTTTGAGTGGAAAGAATCAAAACGATTTAAATGAAAATTAAACGAGTTTAATTTTAAATAGTTATTGGCCAACAAAAAAGGGTTCTTATAAAGTATTGGTGACAAATCTGGTATATTATGTGTGTTAATAAGTACATGTATCTGCAGCTGCCAATATAAACAGTTATTATATATTCCATTTTATAAGTCTATAGTACAGCAAGTATATCAACTTATTTCTTTTTTGAAACCCATTATAAACAAAGGCATTAAGTTATGTAGGGTAATTTGTACTCTAATCATGGCCATAGTACTTCTGTGTGATATACTCTGAATTCATATATTCTTGAAATGATATTTACATTGACACTGCAGCAAATGTGTGTAGTTACTAGTATTCAAAAGTTGTAATTAAAAAAGAAAGAAGTTGCAAAAGAAAGAAGAAAGGATATGGTAACGAAGCACAGAAGAGAACAGTATCATGTAACAGTAGCCTGTAAAGTAATGCTGATGTGACCAAACAGTCGGTGATAGATCCAGACCTTTAAATCACCATATAATATTTAATAATTTAGTTTTAAAGTACTCTCACAATACATAGTATTACATTTCAGAAACAATACTGTAAATCAAAATGGCCGTTCTTTTAAAACGGGCCAAACATGCCTGAATCTGCTATGAGGATTCTTTAAATGATTTGATTGATCCATCTGAATTCTTAATTCAAGTCTAGAATTGTGCCAATGCATTTGAATTTTAGACCAAAGTATCAAAATGTATTGGAGCAGCTTTAGGCTTGTTCTTTTCTGTCCTGACAAATTAATGCAGAGTAAAACCAAAATGTACCAGAAGATGCCAAATGTGCTTTGTAGAATTAATTCTTAGTTGATTTATTTTGATATGTGTATGTGTGAATTGTAATGTTTAACACATTGGATGACCAGGTTTTGAGGATACAAGAAATGGCATGGAATAAATATAAACATGTTTTACTTGATGATTTTGTATTCATATTTGTGAAAACATGGGTGACAAATTACAAAAGCATATGCCTATAAATGTTTTGAGATGAACAATTTAGGCTAACCATACCTATACTTTAGTTTAGCATCCAGTCTTTAGAAGCTTTTCTTAAGTACTGGTCGTTTTCATTTACAGATTTGTTGATGGTGTACTCACAAAAAGAAATATGTAATACATGAATCATGTGAACAATTTTGTTTTTCTTTGCTCCCATGAATGACTTTATTAACATGAACATTAGACATTATTTACATGTGAAGTGATACAGTGAAACCCCTCTAAACTGGACACCCTTGGTACCAAGTAAAATGTCTGGTTTTAAGAGGTATCCGGTTTAGTGAGGTTAAGTTCTTTACTGATTTAAAAAAAAGGACCATGAAAAATTTCCAGTTTTGAGGGAATTCCGGTTTACAGAGGGTCCGGTTTTGAGGGAATTCCGGTTTACAGAGGGTCCGGTTTTGAGACGTTTCACTGTTGTATGTTTTCCCCTTCCCCCACTTGACTACAAAGTTTACTCCTTTTTTTCATTCATTTTTCTTTTCTTTTTTTTTTGGTTTACTATATAAGCGAAAAATAATCTTTAAAACTGCTGGAAAACTTGTCATTAAAAGGTTATATTCTCCAGATGCTAATTAGTTTTTTGTCAAATTGAAGCCATTTAAAGATAAAATGCTTACTGCACTCCACATGAGAGTTCCTATACAGGCGTGTATAATAATTAGGTCAAATGTTCATCTTGATGAACTGTCATCACTCCCACAGGAATGGAGATTAGTGAAGAGATTATAAACATGTGAACACTGTATAAAGTATTCTAGTATGGTTGTGGCTGAGTGTTGTGTAAGTGGCAGTCTTAGACTGTTCAACTATTGTTTGATGTATGAACTGTCTTCTTTCGTGAGATAGGTTCGTTTGTAATATTAATGCTCTTTTTATGCAGCCAAAATTGTTTACTAAAATAAGATACTGTATGGTTTCATTATACAGCAGACATTATTTAAATGTTTTGCTCACATAGACATGGAATTCATTATGAATCGGCCACTGATTTAACAGTCTTAAAAAACCAATTTCATTTGAATTGATATAATGGATGGCATTGTATCTCTTAATTCAATTGTCATTAAATATCCATTCCACTCTTTCTTTTCTGCAGTTAGTAAATGATATAAAAAAAAAACACACTTGTGAAACAAAATTTCATTGACACATTGATTTATTCTACCAGTAGTATTTATAACAAAACAAAAAAGTCATCATCTTCTAAATGATGTTGGAAGTAAAATTAATGCCATGCTCATTTCATAGGGCTTTATTTTGATAACAATGGAGTAACATCTAATTACAGATATATGTAACATTACAATTAAGGGCCTGTGTTTGATATTCAGCCATTTGACTTTTATGTTAATTGGTAGTTTTAGGCTTGTATTTGGAAAGCGGCCATATTGAAAATGTATGAGACAGGGAGGTGATACCCATTTAAAAACAAACATTGAAATTATATTTTTAAAAAGCTGAATCCTCTATACTACATGGTACACCTAAGTAAAGGTAATTTTTCAGGATTTCAGATAAAATCCAATCTACTTTGTGAAAATAATTTTACATTAAAAAACAGAAGCTGAAATGGGATAAAAATGTGAAAAATCACATCCTGGATGAAAAGGAATTTATTGCTATTTGTTACAGATTAGACCCCCCACCCCCACCATAAACTATAACAATTTAATAATTTTTTATTAAATCTGATAAATTACATAGGTTTGGCTGGTGTTTAGTTGTTAACCAAGTGTTCAAATTAATCTATTCTTCCTGTATGTATTATCCATTTATGTTTGACCCAAGCTGACAGCATTTTAAAAATTATTATTAAATTGAAACCTGGTGAAAACAAATAGCGATATTATTCCAAAAAGGCTGTATTGTGTATGGTTTCTTTACTGTTTAGAATATTTTTTTCAAATTGTACCTAAACCATTACATAAATTGTTAATAACAGTTGTTTTCAAAGCTTTTGCATGTTTGTTTTTTCTGTAAATATATATATATATATATCCCCATATTGAATTGTGATGTGTTCAGGTTGTATGTAACATCCCACTGAGAGCTTTTCCATTGAGGCATGCATATGTGGAAAGAGATAGTTGAAATAACATTCATTTTATCAAACAACACAAGTGAATTTTGTTTTTAATTAAAGTTCTAGGGACCCAGTTTGAGATGAAGCAAGGTTTTAGTATTTTCAGAAATTAATATACTAATTAAATTGCACTTACACAAAACATTCTGTGTAATTTTACTTGCCATCAATTTTTCTTTTGAATATAGTGATACAACTTTTTAAAGAAAATTGATACGCTCAGATAGCCAGAAAAAAATCGCAACAGTGGTTTCATATGCATTCTTTTGGAATCTCTTTTATTCTGATTCTGGTTTGAAATAGGTTGTCCACAATTCAACAAATCCTTTTTTTAAAGTATTAATCTGGAGCTTTACAACACCGTTCAGGTAAATATCATTTAACAATATGGATAAGAAATTGATTTTAATGAAAAATGCACTCTTTTTTTTTTTTCTTACTTTTTTTAAAACAGTTATACTTTGTTGCTGTTAGCAATACTAAGAGTTGAAGAAGCCTCAATGTTGTGTATGTTTTGATACAACAAACTCTGAGTCAGGCAAGAACAAGTCAGAGTATAGTGTACAGATATGTGATGTGTGAATAGTATCCTTGGAAACACAAAGCTTTTCTTTTTTTTAACAATGCTTAAAGAAATTTTAAACCAAAGTTTGAACTTCTAATATATTGGTTACACCAGATACCATTTCCCCCAAGAAGTCGCTACAAATTGTATGAGAATAAATATTACTTTATTGGTTCGGAGTTCAGTATGATTTAACTGGAATATTCTGTTATGTATTTATTTAAAACAACCATAATGCTGTTTCATCATCGGGTGTCCGGCCCTGTAAACCTTTTAAGAATCCAAACTCAAGACTAATAGTCTTGAGACTTTAATGCCATGGCAACGACATACAAATTTGCATGCATTAACCACATGGCAAGTGACATCATTAAAGATCTGAGTTGATTCTGTAAGTTTTATAAGCATGGGCCGAGATTTCATTGCAATTCACTTGATATGAAACAACATCTAAACGTTTGAATGAAAAGCAAATTTGTAATTATTACAGTTCTGATGTGAATAAATAACAGTACTTTATACAGAAATCCAAAGAAATTTCTCTACCACTGGTAATGTTCTGATAACCAAAAATATGTTGTGATAAAACAAAAAAACATTTCTGAGGAGACTATACACACAACATAAAGATAGTTATGTGGCTCTGTTTATTTGCATTTAGTCCATGGTGATAACCAAGGGATCATGGAATATAGATTTTATAAAAGCTAATTAGTATATCAGTTGCTTTTTATGAGTGTAATAATAGTACTGTATTTATTAATAATGAAAATAACTTGGAGCTGGGATTCTTTTATCGGTGTATTATGTAGTATAAGTACTTAAAAAAATAATAATTGAAAACCTTGACAGAACAACGCACAAAATTACTGAAAAAAATGGCACTGAAATTGCTTGCTGGTATCTGTAAGTTTACCCGTTTCCAGCATAATGATAATCAAATTTGATCAGGATATCTATAACGTCAGTTACCGTAAGCATGATTTAACAATTTAACAAGCTCTGTAACACGAGCAGCATAATGTAATCTAATACAGGAGTACTGCACAAACTCGAACCGGTCTATATGAAAAGTTTAAAAGAAACCTTGTTTTTTTTGCATTCCTTTTTATGTATTTTAATTCTTATATCCACTACTTAAGATTCAAACATGCTGTCATAGGAGGTATGCCTCAGACATTGGGCTCTGTGTTCAGGACAGAAGTTAATGGTTAGTGAGAGAGATGTCAGTGTAATGGCCTTTCGTCTGAACTCTTAATAAACTCGCTTCAAGATGGCAAAGCACTCACCTGAACCACAATCAGTCTAGGATTGATCCCCGTCAGTGGGACCATTGAGCTATTTCTCATTCCAGCCAGTGCTCCACATCTGGTGTGACAAAGGCTGTGGTGTGTACTATCCTGTCTGTGGGATGTTGCATGTGAAAAAAAATCCCTTGCTGTTAATCGAAAAAGAGTAGCCATGGTGTGGCAGCAGTGGGTTTGCTCTCTCATTATCTATATGGTTCTTAACCATATGTCCCAGAAAAATGTGTTGAGTGCATTGTTAAAGAAAATATTCCTTCCTTTCAGGTTCATCTATAACATGCATAATCAATTTTTACAAATTAATTAACCACTGACAACTAATAATTAACCCACTGTCTTGGACACACAGCCTGGATAGCTGTATTGTGCCATGGGCTCCATTCCACGAAGCGATCCAAGCACTAAGACCACCTAAGTGTGTACGGTAGTTGTGCACTTAATGTGGTCTTGGGGCTGAAATCACTTAATGGAATGGGCACTGGGCACTATTGAAAATAGAAACATGAAAACCAAGTTTAAAATGAAATCATAAATCATTCTTATTGGATGTCCTGGTGAAAGAGAAATTTCAAGTCTCTCATTGGTAAATTACAACACTTGTGAAGCCCAGCTCCGAGATCTATTAAATGGTGATCAACAAATTTGGCAAACATGGTTTTTGCTCATCTTGCCAGTGATACAGCTGTTACCAATACAATTGCTACTCACATCAGTTATAGTATGATGTAATGACATGGCCAAAGTGGTGCTGAGATTGCAATTGTCCACTGTTGCTGTTAACCTGCCATATTAGTGTCAAATAGCTTTACCGTAATATTCATAGTATTGTCCGTTCGTTACTAGGTATTGTTACAGTACTGTCGAGTTGATTAAAAAAATTAAGCTATAAATTAAGCTGTAGTGTTGAGTTGCTACCAAGTAGTATTGTCAGGTTGCTACCTAGTACTGTAACAACATACACAGTAAGGTTAGGTTGTTAGGCAGCGATCAGATTTATGTTTTTGTCTCCATCAAATTTGATTGCATCGCAGACGGATGAAAATGTGTGGAAAAGTCTGTTCATACCAACTGATTTCAATACAATCAAATTTGATGGACAACAGATGTATGTGGAAGCAAAAATTTAATAAATATGATCGCGGCTTTATGAATTATGACAATCAAAGTCGTGTTCAGTCACTGGTACGGATCAGTCAGGAAATTTGAGATTACCTTCCCAAAACTCGTTGATCATCATTTATAGATAGCATATTTTATAGTGTAGTAGAGTTAGTCTTCTTTTATAATACAGCCTCAAAGAAACTGAGGTTAAATAGGTTTAAAAAATAGACTGGATAATTATTTATATATTGTATCATTGGATGATAATAAATTTTATGTAAACCACCTTATTGTTATTTGTTTATTAAAATACTTTATATTTTCAGCTCTGCAAGATAAAATAGGGATATCCATTCAAAAACAAACGCTGAAATGATCTTCACAAAACTGAAACCTCTATACTATACTCAATAGAATACCGTAAATCACTAAATTTGTTTTTGTTTGATCTATTAGCTGCAGTCTCTTAAGCTGTATCCTAATCAGACATGAGCATGTTTTTTTTTAGAAACTATGGATTTCAATGGCCATATCCTAACTGCATGTATATGGCTCACCGTATAATTTAGTAGAGCATAAGCGACACGATACTGATGGGAATTGTTTCTATTTTTCTCACATGACACAAACCACAAAAATATATTAACCAATGAGACAACTTAGTCTTGGCAGCTTCAACGGTCGCATTAAAGTTCGTTTTGTTTAACGACACCACCAGAGCATGTTGATTTATTAATCAACGGCTATTGGATATAAAACATTTGGTAATTTTTACAGTTTTAGAGGTAACCCCACTACATTTTTCCATTAGTAGCAAAAGATATTTTTAAATGCACTATCCTACACAGGATAGCACATGCCACGGCCTTTGATATACCACTTATATTAGGGGGATTGATCCTAAATCACTGCTTTACCACTGGGCTACGGCTTCAACAGTCTATGACAATTTCATTATGGAGACGCTCGTATTATCGCATCCAGTTAGGATACAGCTTTTTATCATATAATATTTTTCAGATACTTTTCAGATCACATACTTTAAGAATTTGATAACCTTGCAAATTAGATGTAAATTAGTCGAGGTCTCGGCACTAGGTTTATTGACATTTAAGCAAACGTACTTGGGTGACACTCAATGATTGACGTATGCATTCAGTCATCAAATAAAAACATTTCAATGGCAATTTGACACTGAAAACTGTTCAGCGTTCAAAAAATGTTAGGCATAACTTTATTTTGATGCAAGGACATCCGAAATGACATCATTCGAGTTTGACGTCATTTCCATTCAAAAATACACCGTGCCACATATTCTTACGTCATTTGAATATTTAGTAATGGTGGACTGGAATCAAAGTTGCGTGTACAGTTTACCAAAACACGTATTAAGCTTGAGCTTATATGATAGAGATTATTACTCTCGTGTATTTCGGTATCGTCAATATCATATATTAGGAATAAAAATAATGTATTATGCTTGCATAATACACTTTTTATTCCTAATATGTGATATTGATGATACCGAAAAACACTGGTAATAACCTTTATATATTTGTTACATAAATATGCAGAGTGATATTGTACTTTAATTCAAAATCAAAACATGACAAGTGTGTAAGGAATACTCATTTATTTGACAGTGTTCAAAAGAAGATGACACATTGTTGTAATACTGGAAACGAGGAAATGACTAGACTACTGAAATGGCAAGTTATAACATAATTTTCTGTAGGTACAACCGTGTCCGGTGTATCGGCGATTCGGTGCACTTGGTATTTTGCTTACATATGCTTAGGAAGTTGTCATGTTGTCGGTGTTTTTAATGAATTAAAGTTTAATTCCTTTTTCAATGGTTAATCAAGTATCAACATATTTATAGTTAGAGCACAGCTGAATTTCTAGTCCAATGGGAGCTTCATATTTGGTCACGTGAAGTACATTTATATCCCGATAAGTACTTCAGACATTCACTTTATAAGCGGTATTGCTGCACGAGATTTTGGCTCTGCTCTAAGACAGTTAGAGGACGAGTAACAATACTTTATCGGCGTATAAAGGTAGTGTCGCACGAGAAAACGCTCGGCTAACGCCTCGCCTTTGTCTCGTGCGACACTACCTTTATACGCCGACAAAGTATTGTTACTCGTCCTCTAACTATTACTTAAGGGTGCAATTAAATTTAGAATTATCAATAATTATATAATAATTTCAAAATAAATCATTCCCCTATTTTCGTGTATATAAACACGAAGTAGGTCAGCCTTCTTGATATTAACACCTTTCCTGCATTTTAAAAATTATAGTAAACGGTGGAAGTATTTTTTCCACTTATTTTTATTTAAACTGAAAAGGAAAACGGCTAGACAAATGCAAACAAAACAAAAGTTTTACACCTTAATTGACCGTCATTCCAGTTCACAATTGTCACATTGTTACAAAAAATAAAAGCGTAATAAGATCCACGTGTGTGCACAATCTACCCGAAAAAAAAAAAAATGCATGTAGGCATCTTGGTCATGCATGACAATGAACATGTATACATCTGCAGTACTGTGCCACTCAAAAAAACGATTCTGAAACCGATTATGAGATGGGTCATATGTGATCGTTCATTTTCATAATAATATTTTTAACAAGACAAAACAAAAAAAATGTACTCAAATAATCCTGGGACAATAGTGTAGTATTTATGGGCTACAAAGTGAGGTCATGGGTGGTCTATAAATAGCGGGATCAACGATCCACATCTATTGTGCCGAATCACCGGACATGCAAATCGTTTTGGATACACAGGGGTGCCTACATTTATGCACCATTTTAAAATGTTTATTTACTACAGACATAAAACAATTTGTAGTGTATTTCAGATTATGCACTGCTTCATTGGTGAGAGACACATTTTATTAAGTATTTCAGTGTTCACATAGAAAATGGTCCTTGAATACTTGATTAGACTGAGTGGAAATGTCATGTCACATAATGGAGACATATTCATGTTGTTGAGATGAAAATGGCACAAGTTGAATAATGTGAATACATGTTGAATAGAATATTATCTATTTGTGACTGTTGATGTTGTCCAGTCGCTGAACAGATGACGAATGGATCTCAAACCTGCGACAATTGGACTCTGAAACAAGAAAAGAAAAGAAAAGTAGTCATCCAGTTACAAAAGTAATGTATATCAAATATTCAGCTATAACTGACAGATCAAAAATTTGCCATATGCAAATGTATTTTCTCTGTATAATTTCATTTCATTTCTAGTTATTTTCGCACTTATATCCAATTAAGGTTCAAGCACGCTGTCATGGGCACACACAGCTTTCAGGGGCCAAATTAACTAAACTGTTGCAACTTTGCGATCTCGCTGTGCAATGCTAAAAGACTTGCAAAGAGGATGCTTTGTTGTCTAGCAGAGCCTAAGAGACCTTTGTGAATTAGGCCCCTAGACTGTCTCTAGGACAGTGGGTTAGTGGTTAGTTGTTGGTAAGAGAGAGTTGAGTTACTAAACTCGATCTGGGTGGGATCAGATATCGGGAGGTGAACCCAGTACCTACCATCCTTAAGTTTGATGGCTTATCACTTGAGACCAGTCTGTATAAAGACCACCTGCTTTATTAGCCATGTTTAGCAGGTCTTACTGAATGGCTTAACCACTGAGGCCAGTCTCTGTATAAAGACCACCTGCTCTATTAGCCATGTTAAGCAGGTCTAATTGAATGGCTTAACCACTGAGGCCAGTCTCTGTATAAAGACCACCTGCTCTATTAGCCATGTTAAGCAGGTCTTATTGAATGGCTTAATCACTGAGGCCAGTCTCTGTATAAAGACCACCTGTTCTATTAGCCATGTTAAGCAGGTCTTATTGAATGGCTTAACCACTGAGGCCAATCTCTGTATAAAGACCACCTGCTCTATTAGCCATGTTAAGCAGGTCTAATTGAATGGCTTAACCACTGAGGCCAGTCTCTGTATAAAGACCACCTGCTCTATTAGCCATGTTAAGCAGGTTTAGATTAGATTAGATATGTTTTAAACGTGCTCACATACCTTTATGGTTTCGAGCACTGTTAAGCAGGTCTTATTGAATCACTTAACCACTGAGGCCAGTCTCTGTATAAAGACCACCTGCTCTATTAGCCATGTTAAGCAGGTCTAATTGAATGGCTTAACCACTTGACGCCAGTCTCTGTATAAAGACCACCTGTTCTTTTAGCCATGTTAAGCAGGTCTAATTGAATGGCTTAACCACTGAGGCCAATCTCTGTATAAAGACCACCTGCTCTATTAGCTATGTTAAGCAGGTCTAATTGAATGGCTTAACCACTTGACGCCAGTCTCTGTATAAAGACCACCTGTTCTTTTAGCCATGTTAAGCAGGTCTAATTGAATGGCTTAACCACTGAGGCCAATCTCTGTATAAAGACCACCTGCTCTATTAGCTATGTTAAGCAGGTCTAATTGAATGGCTTAACCACTGAGGCCAGTCTCTGTATAAAGACCACCTGCTCTATTAGCCATGTTAAGCAGGTCTTATTGAATCACTTAACCACTGAGGCCAGTCTCTGTATAAAGACCACCTGCTCTATTAGCCATGTTAAGCAGGTCTAATTGAATGGCTTAACCACTTGACGACAGTCTCTGTATAAAGACCACCTGTTCTTTTAGCCATGTTAAGCAGGTCTAATTGAATGGCTTAACCACTGAGGCCAATCTCTGTATAAAGACCACCTGCTCTATTAGCTATGTTAAGCAGGTCTAATTGAATGGCTTAACCACTGAGGCCAGTCTCTGTATAAAGACCACCTGCTCTATTAGCCATGTTAAGCAGGTCTAATTGAATGGCTTCTAAAAATAAGCTTGATGCTACACAACAAAGCAAAATGCAATAATGGGAGTGATACAGATAAAATGCTGACCATGTGTTGTTAGTTAAAATAAAAGGAAAGAAATATTTGTTTAACAACACTGTGGAACATTTGACAGTATGGCTATTCGATATCCAACATGCCGTTGCTTTGGCTGAAATGAGAAATTTATAAATTACAGCCCATGGGCCCACTAACAGGGATTGGTCTTAATCAAGCAAGTGCTTTACTTTTGGGTTACATCTCACCCCCTCCCCCAGTTTTAGAAGAAACGTGCCACAACTTGTACCAAATAGCAGTAAGCAATCTTTTGTATGTACTTTCCCAAAGGACAGCACATGATGCAGCTCTTAATATACCAGTTGTGGAGTACTGGGTGGGTGATGGGGGTGGGTCTGGGTTCACTGAGGATAATTGATTTCAAGACCAATCACATCTCGAGCACTCTGTCACTGAACTGCATCCCACCTCATATTAAAATGAAAGCAGGAAAGAAAGAAAAAAAGAAATGTTTTATTTAACGACACACTCATTACATGCTGTCACCAAGCTAACCTACTAATGAACGAGTGGAATTCACCTGATGCTACGTCATAGGTCAGATGCGGGTCAAATCGACTGGATCAGTGTTTTTTCCCTGAGCGTTTTACAAAACGTCGCTTTATTAATAATTGAGGTGGTATTTTTGTTTTTTATGGTTAATAATGTAATCGTTACGTATTTTTTTATATACTGTATATTAATAATGTGCCATGATTGTGGACCTTTAATTTTCTACAAAGGACCCTAATACATTGTACATCATTAAAAACTAAAACAAAGGGAAATATCCTTTTGACTCATTCATATGCTGAAGAGGGGATGTGATTTGGGGTAGAGCATTGAATTAATGTGCAATGGAAGGAAGGAAGGGTTTATTTAAAAACGCACTCAACACCTTTTATTTATGGTTATATGGCGTCAAACATATGGTTAAGGACTACACAGATTTTGAGAGGAAACCCGCTGTCGCCACTACATGGGCTACTCTTTCCGATTAGCAGCAAGGGATCTTTTATTGGATCTTCCCACAGGCAGGATAGCACAAACCATGGCCTTTGTTGAATCAGTTATGGATCACTGGTCAGTGCAAGTGGTTTACACCTACCCATTGAGCCTTGCGATGAAGGCAGGAGTGTTTGACTTATTTCTAAATGAGGTGACCATCGCATCTGATATATCTCCAGTTCTGTGCTGTTATCAGATTATATACAGCAGGGACGAGTCTACTTCATACACATAATGTATAATGAACGCAGAGAAAAATGGCCTAGAGCTATTGAACTATTAAATGGTGGTCAGCATTATTTTTGTACAAACTGGAGCACTGTGCTTTGAAGTTGACCTCCACTTCACCTAGTCAAGACGGAAAGATCAATACTGGAAAGGCCAAATACCAAGTGGCTAAAAACATATATTATCTTAATTTGTTTATTTTAATTTATTTTCATGCTTGGATCCTGTTGAGGTGCAAACAGGGTTGAAACTTAACTTAAAAATCATGGTGGCCAGTAGAGTTGTTATTGACTCGTTAAATTCCAGCCAGTGCACCACGACTGGTGTAACAAAGGCTGGGTATGTGCTATCCTGTCTATGGGATGGTGCATATAAAAGACCCCTTGCTGCTAATCAAAAAGAGTAGCCCATGAAGCGGCAACAGCGGGTTTCCTCTCTCAATATCTGTGTGGTCCTTAACCATATGTCCAACGCCATATAACCGTAAATAAAATGTGTTGAGTGCGTTGTTAAATAAAACATTTCCTTATTTCTTGTCAAATTTAAATAACTCTCAAATAGCGTGTTTCATAATGTAATATAATATGGTATTGCAGTATAAATACAGTACATCTGCCATTAATCAAAACTATCACTTGGGTTGAATAAAACTGGTTGCAGTGCACCAAACCTTTTCTGTTTGTTGTATCACATGCTTCATGTTGTTAAAATAAATATTTTTCTCAAATTTATTGCTGGCTGATGGACCTTTGTAAAATTCACAGTATTTTTGCTAACCTGTTTGAGTGACTTTGAGAAGCTTATGTTACTGGCATTCAGTAGTCTAGGTGCTAGTATCTGGACAACAAGCAGCCAGCCAGGATGGGCTGTTGGGTCTGTTCCGTCATCTTGTTCCGCAGACGTCCCAGACGAGCTCTCTGGCAGCAAGACCCCCTCTCCCTCTGTCCTGACCGGCTTTGATGGATTGGACGACTCAGATTTTGTTATCCACGGACACCAGTTCCTGTGTTCGGCTATTGGGTCAAAGTCAATTTTTGTTTGCTGAAATAAATAAATAATCAGAATGGTTGTCATTAGTCAATCTCAATCACAATTTCGTAAAAAATAGTTTAAAATATTCTATGTAATTTATGTTAAAACCAGATCAGCCACTGGTTGTTTCAAAGCTGGAGTATCATTTAATTAATTCAATAGAAGGGAGGGGCAGGATGTAGCCGTGGTACAGCGTTCGCTCGATGTGTGGGACCGATCCCCGTTGGTAGGCCCATTCGGCTATTTCTCGTTCCAGCCAGTGCACCACGACTGGTATATCAAAGGCTGTGGTATGTACTACCCTGTGAGTAGCCCATGAAGTGGCGACAGCAGGTTTCCTCTCTCAATATCTGTGTGGTCCTTAACCAAATGTCCTACGCCATACAACTGTAAATAAAATGGGTTGAGTGCGTCGTTTTATTTAACGTCTTTTTTTCTTTCAAAAGAAGGGACGGGATCTAGCTCAGTTGGTAGAGCCCTCACCTGAGGTGTTTGGGTTAAAAGTTAGACCCATATCTGATTGGGGTTTACAACTGGTATAGCAAAGGCTGTGGTATGTGCTGTCCTATCTGTGGGAAAGCGTATATAAAAGATCCCTTTGTGCTACTGGAAATATGTAGCAGGTTTCCTCTAAAGACTGTGTCAAAATTACCAAATGTTTGACATCCAGTACCTGATGATTAATAAATGACTAGCCATGTCGTTAAACAAAAAAAAACCTAGCCAACCTAGCCAACCTAGCTTACCATGGATAGTATTAAACAAAAAAAAACTAGCCAACCTAGCCAACCTAGCTTACCATGGATAGTATTTGTTATACATTAGTCTGGTTTGCAGAATTATTTATTTTACAGACAACAATCCACAAACGAGTTACACATCAAGTAAAATCTACACCATGTCAATAATAAAGCTTATGAAATTGCCTCAGTATTGTATGTTCTCATGAAACAATGACTGTACAAAATTACAATTTTCTGTCTTTTGGGAGCTGGTTCATCACCACTGCCATCATCGTCGCCATGGCAGCCACTTGTCTGCTGACCAGGGGCAATGGCTCTGAAGTTCCACAATCCAACATGGCGGCGACAGTGACTACATATGATGACGTCAGATCTTCCCCTGAATAATAAAAAAATTGTGATATTTCAGACACAATTTTAAAATTACCTGCTGAATGCTGACTTCCGATGTATTAAACACCAAGTTTTAAGATGAAAAAATTCACATGAAAATCCACAGAACTACAGTGAAACCCGTCTAAACCGGACACCCACGGGACACAGTAAAACATCACGTGGAAAGGGGTACAAGGTTTAGAGAGGTTATAATATGTTTGATATTAAAAAAAGGACTGTGAAAAATGCCCAGTTTTGAGATAATTCCGATTTAAGGAAGGAAGGAAGGAAATGTTTCATTTAACAACACACTCAACACATTTTATTTAAGGTTATATGGCATCAGACATATGGTTAAGGACCACACAGATATTGAGAGAGAAAACCCGCTGTCACCACTTCATGGGCTACTGTTTTTGATTAGCTGCAAGGGATCCTTTATATGCACCATCCCAGAAATAACGAGAAATAGCCCAATGGGTCCACCAACAGGGATTGATCCCAGACCGTCTGATTTAAGGAGTTTGGTTGTGAGAGGTTTCACTGTATACTTTAAAAATTTTTTTAAATGTAGCCGTTATCTCAACCGTTTAAAAATAATGAAAGTCAAGGATATCAAAAGGTCGAGAAATGGGGATAATTTTCACCACCAACTATTACATTTCTCTCAAAACCACTGAAATCTTGAGGTTTATAATTTAGTCCTTCACAATCAGATAACAAAATTTGACTGTGTCATAAAATAATATATTTAAATATGCATATATTTGTAACAATTCAGCTACATGTATAAGGAATAAGTATCTCCAATCACCGTTGACATCCAATAGCCGATGATCAATTAATCAATGTGCTCTAGTGATGTCATTAAACAAAACAAACTTTAACTCCAATCAACGATATCTCCAGCTTTATGGCTTGGTTCTTTTAACATCAAGCTAATAAAGTGTGATGATATAATACAGTGAAACCTCACAAAACCAGAACCTCTGTAAACCAGAATTCCCTCAAAACTGGACTTTTTAATCACAGTCCATTTTTTAAAATCAGCAAACAATGTAACCTCTTTAAACCGGATACCTCTTAATACCGGACAATTTATGTGGTCCCAAGGGTGTCCGGTTTAGAGGGATTTTACCGTAAATAATATATTTAAACAAGCATTCTGAGTATACTGCTAACACAGTACATATTCCCCATCGGGGCCCAACAAATTTTCGTATCTACTAAGTTCAATTGCCGTAACTCTATCAAAACTTGAGTAAATCACTTTGAAAGTCAAACTTAATCTGTAGGAGTACATGATATTATGCACATAATTTCAGCTCAGTATTGTGAGACACTGCGAAGAAAAAGTTGGAAAACTATATGTGGGACAGATGGACAGACAGACATATATACAGACAGACAGACAGACAGAAGGGGTCTAATAATTATGGTGCCTCTTGACTCACCATTTGATCAACTGTGAAACACCCTTTAACTAATAAATATTATCCAAGATCACACATGGACATATCACAAACTAATACATTTGAATGGGTTAAAAAAAAGGTAGGTTATATTTAACAACACCATTAGAGCACATTGATTACTTTATCATCGGCTATTGGATGTCAAACATTTGGTAATTCTGACATGTAGTCATCAAAGAAAACCCGCTATATTTTTCCTAATGCAGCAAGGGATTTTTTATATGCACCTTCCCATAGACAGGACAACACATACCACGGCCTTTGATCAGTTGTGGTGCACTGGTTAGAACGTGAAAAAAAAAACCCATTCATTTGAATGGATCCACTGAGGTGGTTCGATCCTGTGACGCAAGCAACTGAAGAGAGCACTCAACCAAATGAGCTAACTCCTGCCCCCTTTAAAAGTTTGTTTTATTTAACAACACCACTAGAGCACATTGATTTATTAATCATCGCTATTGGATGTCAAACATTTGGTAATTCTGAAACAATGTGTAGTCATCAGAGGAAACCCACTACATTTTTTTCTAATGCAGCAAGGGATCTTTTATATGCACTTCCCCACAGACAGGATAGCACATATCACAGCCTTTGATAAACCAGTCGTGGTGCACTGGCTGTAACGAGAAATAGCCCAAAAAGGCCCACCGACGGGGATCGATACCAAACCGAGCGCACATCAAGCGAACGCTTTACCACTGGACTACGTCCCGCCCCTGCCCACTTTGAAGGCGTAATGCTTCGTGTTACCTGCTAGCCCAGCCAGTGACAGCAAGAGTGATGGCCGCCTTTACTGTCTCCGTGTCCATCTTCTCTACATGATAGGCAAATTGAGCACAGCGAGAACTGCAAAAATTCTACAACAAACACAAGAACAAACATTCAACAACAGGCACGAACATGGGAAGTAAAGAGTTAGCTGTCCTGCCCCCATGTATGCCTATAATATTCAGTGTTGTGCAAGTATTGTGTGAGACCTCACAGCAACTGTTGTTTTTCACAAAAGTCCTTGAACAAGTTGTGACAAATTTTAAACAGTGGTCGAGCAATGAAAGATATTTGGTTCTTTTACTCACAAACAATTATTTCAAAATCATTTTATGTCCAATTATTTTAAAATATTTGTAACATTTGTTAATATTTCATTTCCCTCTTAAGTTCTTACAGATATTCCAAAAATCTACAAAAATGTTTTTTGATTAATCAGATACACATCAAGTGGAAGGTGAAATGTATGTTGTATGGATGTTACAAAAATGACTGATGTTCATAATCACCATAATATACTATCTATGACAAAGCTTAGACTTTAAGTCTTTGCTATAGCTAATTGAAGAAGAAAAACAAAAAATAAAATACTACTACTACTAATAATAATAAAACATACAAAAATTACCACAATAAAAATGGCGATATAAAAGACAAAAAAAGCTATAATGGACCATCTAAAGAAAAGTCAGTGTAATGAACTAACCCATTTCTGCAGACTCTCATAATTAATATGCGGTAAACTGTCTGTCATTTTTTTCAACTGGTTGAGCCTCCCTTTGAATTCATTCCGAACTTCTTTCTGATCACAGTGTGGGACCTCTTTGTATGAATCTAGATAAAATAAAAAAAACAGAAAAATTAGCAAAAAATACATCTCAACTCTACATGTTAATATTATACATCAGGGTTGAAATTGCTGTTTGCCAAAATCAATATACTTTGAAAAACAGCAAAAAATGTTTTTATCTCAAATGTACACTTGTTAAAAGTTCATGTGATTTATAAATTAGTTTGAATTTTTTTTTTCTACATTGAAATTGCTATTTAGCTAAATTATACTTTGAATTTTAATCTTGAATTGGTGAATAATTTATTTCAAAATACGGCAACACCATTTAAATCTTATTAAAAAAAATAGTGGAATATATAACCGAAATTTGTTTTTACACAAATGACTCTTCGGTATCAATATATTTATTTATACATATTGTGACTAACCTGATGTAGGGTTTGAAAACCAGGAACATGATTTCACATGACAGGACATTAAACTGTTCTTTAACCTCTCACAATTTTCTTTGTCTGAAACACACAATTTCAAAAACATTCTTATTCAATATAATAACACCACAAATTAAGTAAAAGTTGATGTAAAGAATGAAAAGGTCTCAAAGTCCAAATCAGCAGCAATCACAAATAACCAACAACCAATGAATAAACAATGTGCTGAGGTGTCACTAAAACAAAAGTTTGTTTTGTTTAACGACACCACTAGATCACATTGATTTATTAATCAACAGCTATTGGATATCAAACATTTGGTAATCTTGACATATAGTCTTAGAGAGGAAACCTGCTGCATTTATTCATTAGTAGCAAGGGATCTTTTATACACACCATCTCACAGACAGAATAGCACATACCACAGCCTTTGATTGGAATGAGAAATAGTCCAATGGAACCACTAACGTGGATTGATCTTAGACCGACTGCACATCAAAAGAGCGCTTTACCACTGGGCTACATCCAACCCTTTGTCATTAAACAGACATTTATTTTTTTAATAAAATTTAAATAATACCGAGACATACATGTAAAAACATATCGTAATCCATGAACTTACAGGTATCATCATCCACTGGTGGCAAGTCAGCATACAAGGAAGCCTTACAGCCTATACACTGTAGAGTGTCCTTTTCTGTGTTCTCCCAACCATACTGGGCACACACCAGGGGAGATAACTCTACTGGTTTGGCAAACCAAGTCAATGGATGAATCTGGTCACGGAAAAGTAACATTGAAGTCAACTGCAAACCAACGACATGTAGTTGGAAAAAGCACTTGTCTATCAAGATCATGAAAAAAAATGGTTGCAATGTATTTAATTATTTAATAGTTATACATATACATAATACAGAAAGAAATGTTTTATTTAACGACGCACTCAACACATTTTATTTACGGTTATATGGCGTCAGACATATGGTTAAGGACCACACAGATTTTGAGAGGAAGCCCGCTGTCGCCACTACATGGGCTACTCTTCCGATTAGCAGCAAGGGATCTTTTATTTGCGCTTCTCACAGGCAGGATAGCACAATCCATGGCCTTTGTTGAACCAGTTATGGATCACTGGTCAGTACAAGTGGTTTACACCTACCCATTGAGCCTTGCGGAGCACTCACTCAGGGTTTGGAGTCGGTATCTGGATTAAAAATCCCATGCCTCGACTGGGATCCGAACCCAGTACCTACCAGCCTGTAGACCGATGGCCTGCCACGATGCCATCGAGGCCGGTATACATAATACAATAACTTTTGATACAATTAAGTTTAATTATCAAAACTAAATCACTGCAATAATATTCTATCAAAGTATAAAAAATATGCCAATTAATATTAATCATACTAAAAAGTTAAAGTTTGTTTTGTTTAATGACACCACTAGAGCACAATGATTAATTAATTATCGGATATTGGATGTCAAACATTTGGTAATTCTGACACGTAGTCATCAGAGGAAACCCACTACATTTTTCCCAATGCAGCAAGGAATCTTTTATATGCACTTTCCCACTGACAGGAAAACACATACCACTAGTGCACTGGTTGGAATGTGAAAAAAAAACCAATCAGCTGAATGGATGCACCAAGATGGTTTGATCCTGTAACGCAAGCACTGGTTCAGCCATAGTAACTTTATTTTGTTGATCACCAAATAAACACAAAAATTAGGTGGTTCGGGAACATCATATCTAATGTCACTTTATATTGGTACTTTGTAATATAGTGTGTTATTGCTCAAGAACCAAAGAACGAGTACATAATAAAATATGATTATGTTCATGTTTTTTATTAATAAGTATGTTTCAAATTTAGTTATATGGATTGTCTGTTATTTCTTTAAGATTCATCTGGGTACGAACCAAAAAGAGCATGGCAAACTTTTGTGTGAATGGCTTCGTACCCTGATGAATTAAAAAGAAATTACAAACAATTGTTTAAATAAATGCTGCAAAGTGGTAAGTTCCTAGCTTATAATTTTAACCATGTGTAATGAGAAAATGTTTGATACGGTCTGGTATATTTCACTGTCTAAATTTTGTTATCATATGATTTCATTTACTTGTTATTATCATGAACATCAAGTAAAATTTCATGACACAAAGGATACTGAGTAAGTTTCAATTCTGTTGAAGTATGCTTCTTTGCTGCGAAGCTCCAGTGAGGTTTTCTTGCTGCCATTTTCTTCTGAAGCTGATTCTTGGTGATTTCCTTCTCCAGTTTCATTATCTCTACAAAATAATAGAATAAAATGAAATCCACAGTGATGTAAAAAAAATACAGTGAACTGTAGACCTGCTCCTGACCAGGGTGCTAAATGTGCTTATTGTAACTTTCTACCATTTACCTGCTTTAGTTTACATTTGGAGACTTCTGACCATTCCAGCAGTCTTCTCATCGAATTTACATTCCATGAATTCATATAAACTCATTTAGACTATTTGATAGTCTAAGCCAAGATTCAAACCCATAGCACGCCTCACACAAAGTCCAAATGATAGGACAAAGTCACTTCTCTCTCAAACTTTGTGAGAGTGAAGTTTTTGACCGGATTGGGAGACTTTTGTTACTTGTCATGATCAAGTGACAGCATTATAATTATTAGTGCAAAATAAGCAGTTTATGAACAGGTTTTCATTGAGCAAATTAAATTTTAATTAAAAAAAACACCCTGATATACAAGTATACAAAATAAACAATATAGTTGGTAAAAAGATAAATGCTCTAACAGTTATTAGCACATTTTACTTTTAGCATCAGACACAGTGTGGTCCGGGCTAGACGAACATGAGTTTGTGCTGCCAGTGTCGCATCGAATGCTTAGATACTTAACATATAATTATTATCTAGAAATACATGTAGGTGTTCCTAAAATTCTTCACCATCCATCCTTGACAGTGTACAATGCAAGTGGTTACGGTTTTATAAGTTTAATGCCAGGGCAAAGACAAGTTAATCAAAAGTTTGTTTTGTTTAAAGACACCACTAGAGCACATTGATTAATTAATCTTCAGCTATTGAATGTCAATCATTTGGTAAATTTTCTGACTTGTAGTCATCAGAGAAAACCTACTACATTTTTCCATTAGCAAAAGGGATCTTTTATATGCACTTTCCCAAAGAGGACAGCACATATGGCCCTTGACCAGTTGTGTTGCAATGGTTGGAACAAGAAAAATCCCAATCAGTTGAATGGAGAAACCTGTCAACAAATACATATTTAACTGGAACATTATTGAAAGGGGTGCTGTCAGATTTCTTCCTGTATAGTATGTATATACTTACATATTAGTGATTAATATGTGAATTTTTTTCAGGGAGCTTGAAAATGATCGATGTAAAGGTATTTAATGTCAAACATAGGATTGTTGTTGTATTAATTAGTTAAAAAGTTTGTTTTGTTTAACGACACCACTGGAGCACATTGATTATTAATCATCGGGTATTGGATGTCAAACATTTGGTTATTCTGACATATATAGTCTTAGAGAAGAAAACATTAGTAGCAAGGGATCTTTTATATGCACCATCCCACAGACAGGATAGCACATACCATGGCCTTTGATAAACCAGTCATGGTGCATTGGCTGGAACAAGAAATAGCCCAATGGGCCCACCAACAGGGATCGATCTCAAACTGACCATGCATCAAGCGAGCGCTTTACCACCGAGTTGTTTCGCCCATTGTATTACAGTAGGAATCTTCGACTACCATTTGGTAGGCAGCTATTGAGCAGAATTTATATAGACTGAACTCTGACGGTAACAGTGTGTTGATAACTGTCCAAATGTCTGTCTAGCTCTTTTACTGTTAGCTCGAGTCACCTCTAGCCCACTCCTTACTGATGTTGAAGGGGAAGGCTAGAGGGGACTCTATATAATACTTCAGCAATCATCGACAACCAAATGGTAGCCAGCTACTGTGTCTAAAAAACAAATATTTTCCTAAATCTGACGCCACAGAGCTTCAGTTTGATTATTCTCAGTCCAGTCATGACATTAAACGTACATGATGTTAATCAGTACCAACGCTGCACAAAGAAACCCAACGCTCCTATGCAAAATGAACCTGCACTATACCTTCTTGTGGTGACGTATATAGGGGCGTCAGGTTTCTTGGTGTAGCATTGGTACTGGTTAACAACATGTAAGTTTGGTAAAATATCTAACGGTTACCCCCTACTGGATAATTGGTTATGGCTAGTTTTAGGGTTACGGTGTATATCAGTATCATAAGAGGTAACATATTGAGAAGTCTTTCTTAACTTGGTTTCTTTTATTTTGAAATATTTTATTGCTCAGAAAAAAAAGTCAAATGGATTGCACAACAGGCAGAGCCTATACAAGTGCTCTTCTAAACAAGATGGACATCTGATAATAATCAATATTCATAATCTTAATCATGGAAGGACTTCCCTTTGGCACTGTCACTAACCCTAACTCTATTTATTTTATGGTAAATATTTATGTTCTTTATACATGACAGTGCCAAAGGAAAGTCCTATCTTAATATATAGTAATAAAAGGTTTCTTTCGGGGTTGGGGGGTTGAGAAGGATAGGACTAAAGATGGGGTTATGTCTGATGATCTTATTTCAACTATCGTAATTGTAACCCTAATATAAAAATAATACTTTGAATTTTTTTTTTTCCGCAAGAATTTATTACTGAATTATTACCCGTAAAGTTGAGTACTTGATCTTGCATTACTGAAAAACGAAGAAACAATTTGCCTGACTTTTTCAGGTGTCACCACTTGTTTTTTCTCCGACGCAGACATTTTTATTTTCCCCCGCTGATAGAAGCTCTATGTCAACCCTACCGTAATTGGTTAAGTGATTGCTATAATTATGTCTTTGTCCAATCAGTAAGTTTGTTATAAAATCATTCAAGATCAATTAAAGATGGCGCTGCCCATGAAAATTTTCGAATTTGCCAAAATCGAGCCTGATGCAAGTTTTTGTACGTTATTGTTTTGTAAATATGCTGTATAATTGTTACATATGATCGTGTTCGATTATATACACCAATCTGAACAAAAACAATTACTAAAATTTTCAAATTGTTCCCGAATTTCACATATTATGTATTGTATAAAAACAGTTAACATGTTTTCGTTATGTACAATTATCGATATAAAGATCAATTTTAACTACTCGTTTCACAGCTACATGTACATTGAAAGGCAAGACTACCGAACATTCCAGCATTCAGTTCAGACTTAGATTTAGGGTTAAGGTTAGTGATAGTATAATTCTCGGAACCGAACATATGGGTACTTCGGCCCTATCCGCCATTGTTTATCACGTAACGCGGTGAAGCTTCTCCTTAGGCTTAGTTACGTATGGTTTGATAGTGAATTTAGTCAATTTCAGTCGATCATTCACAACAGTTAACGGCCAAGATGCCTAAAACATGTTGTGCAGTTGGCTGCATAAACCATAACTTGATGATAAAAAAAATATCGTTTCACAAATTTCGAAAAGAAGAGACCAGACGCTGCTTCTCGGTAAAGGCACTAAAACGTGACAAACCTGATGCAACGCCCGCGGCCATCACCCCATGGCTTCCCACACAGAATGCGACTACGTGGAGTTTAATGTTGTTGCTTGTCAACAATAACCGACGTTAACATCAACCAAAATGGTTAAAACATGTGCATTGATAACATTCCCACATTATACTGTAAATAAAATACACAATTCCATCTACTTTCATGACCCCCCCCCCCCCCCAAAAAAAAAAAAACACAAAAAAAACAACCCCGGACGCATCCAGTTCTTGAATAAAGAGTATACTCTTTTTATCATCAAATTTGTGTGGTCTTCATTTCATTTAATCTAATCTACTTGTATTTATTTTGCCATCTTCAGTTTCTACATCCATTTATTTATTTATTTTTATTTTTAAAATAAAAGTATATGCAGTTAAATTACACACACACACACACACACGCACATATATAATAATTCATTATAAAAGTTCTTTTTTCAACTTTATTTAAAAAAAAAAAAATTGTGTGTGCAAATGTGTCTGTAGCAGGCCTGCAGTACGAAAATATAGGTTTTCTACTACTTTATATATAAATATGGCTTCTCCCCCTACCAAGATTGTCCCTACTACTCAAGATTTTGCCCCCTACCTTACTCCAGATATTGTACCTGCGGACGTGTAATAGCCCAAATGTATAATGTATTAAACAATAAAGGTATACTTGTATCTCGGATACATATGTACATACATACATACGCATACATGTGTATAATATATATATATATCTGTGTGTTAAACATTATTTACTCAAGTAAGTTTTTGTGTTTTATTAATAAATATACCATGTTAAACACTATTATTAAAACAGTTATATGTTTATATTAATAAATATACCATGTTAAACACTATTATTAAAACAGTTATATGTTTATTCGATGAGGTAACACTATGTTTTAGTAGGTTGTAGACCGTGACATGAAAATAATATGGGAGTTATTAATTGCTACCCTAACTTAGATTATGGGGGGGGGGGGGGGGGGGGGGGCAATTTAAAATATTAATATTCACATGCCAAAGGGAGCTATATATATTATTCTCCTTGAACTAATCTCAGGGGAGTGATGGGTAGCTAGAGAGAGATATAATTCCCCTTAGATGACAAGGTCTGAGGTTGGCTATATTTTATTATTGCTATTTTCTTTTCGCCTGCATTCAACCGGTAAGGAAGGCCAACATCATGAGATAATTTCACAATCTGTAAAAACGAAATCATTTCATTATTTCAAGAAACTGGGTTTTTTTAAAAGAATAAAAGAATGTATTCAGTGGAACATTTTCACAGTTGCCAATACATCTATATAATAATAATGACAATATAATAATAACTGTAATTTAAAGTTGTAAAGTAACAACTTTGCAGTTGTTTAATTATTACATTCTATTTGGAAATAAAATAATTATGTTAAATCATAAAAATAATTATCTTGAATCATGCATATAAATTTTATTATTATACATACAAATTATATATTTTGTAGCCCACATCATAATTATTATAATATTAATAATTATCTTATCATTTCAAAGTTGTTAAAATTTATAATTAATCTTACCTTAAAATTGCATCAACAAAATTTTTTCTGCCCAACCTGCCTCTAGTCAGGTCCCCTCGACAATATAACCTATACGGAAACATGTCTGTAATAAATATAGATTGTACTAATTCATATTCCCGTTGTTCGTTTCTCTTATATGACAACCCAAGCTGCTATAATACTCATAAGACATGCTGCAACTATGTGTTAGCTACAGAAAATAAATGACAATACGCAAGTCATGCAAAAAGTTAATATGATAACTTTATTCTATGTAAAACAGTAATCACTAAGGCTTTGCTTCACCCCCAAAGACCCGGATGATTGGTAACTAGGCCGTGTGACGTCACGCCGGTTCCGAGAATTAGCATGCATGCTGGAACGGTTCGGAAGTCTTTCCCATTGAAATGCTAATTAGTAATTCAATGGTAGTGTTATGACATTCTTTATTAAATAATTGATATTCTAATAGATTACGGTTGAAATCAAGTAGTTAGTCAGTTAGCCTACTTTTAGAGTGAAGTAGTTACTGGAACGATTCAATTTTTCCCAACAACTAACTTCAGTGCAACACAGGAACAACCTAAACATATTTTTCTCGTTTCCTTCTCATACTTCACATTTTACAGTGTTTAGTATATTTTAGGTATCGTCAATGTCCCCATCTGCATGAAGCATTAAATTCCATTATGTTTGTTTTTACATGCACTGTCTGTGCAATCAACATCAGATTTGTCATCGTCTGCTGGTCGTTCATTTCTAAATAATTTTTTTTTTCACAATTCAGATTCATTTTCATCATCTATAAAATTGAAGTAAGTAAGTATCTCAAACACAAAAATAATTAATTTTACTAATTCCTTTACTATTATCAGATCCAGATTGACTCGTTGAAATTGTGTTAAAATGGGGGGTATTGAATTAACAGTTGGTATGTATCACATGATCTGCAAGGCTTGAAATTCATTTTGCTGAATGGGAAGCAATCTTTGCTTCTCAAATTTTAATTGGGAAGCAAATGTTTGACATTGAGAAGCAGTTCTAGAGCACAGATATTGCTATCATTTTACACTTAGTTTTCATGACATTCGGATCTTCTTGGCTGATTCCATGAATAAATAAGTGTAAGTTCAGCCAGTAGTTTTTTGCTAACATTCACTAGACTAGTTTTTACACTACATGTTAAACCAAATGACCACTCTGAGAATCAGTCTAAATAGTTCACGACGTTTGGATCACTCACTGTGACTGAACTCGGATTTGAAAAACTGTAATCGGCCAATGTGATCTGAATGAGTTTCAAGAATGTTGTTGGTAGATAATTCTTCCATTATTGGTGTGTGCACCAATGTAAAATGGTTGTGTCCGTACAAATGTAGTAATGTTTTAAAATATTTTAAGTTCTTCAATTGAAATCCGTGACAAACACGAATCAAGAATTCTGGGATATACTGGAAACAATTTTTAGAACTAAGATGGAAAGCAAAAGCTGCTTATGAAACGGATTATTGGACAGTGTTTTCAGTGGCAATTGCCACCTGCCAAATTCGAGCCTTGGATCTCACACGTCATCTGATTATATGATTTTTATCCCCCTCTTGTTAGACTTTTTTTTCCCAATTATTACAGTCAATTTGCCAGAGGTTTGGTATGTTTTTATGCCCATACTGTAGTGAATAATGCTGTTAATAGACGTACATGTAATCCATTCAGAACAATTAAATTGCAAATAATTTTGAGAGAATAAATTGTTTTAATTATGAATCAGTTAATTATAATATTGATATTTTACGAAACTATTCACTGGTATGAACATATTACCTACACATTTATCTGTATTGACATAAAGTGTTAGCGATCATGGATGGAAAAAAAGTGGTAAATTGACTGCTATTGACAAACTGAAATTTTCCTTTTAATAATATATAAATAAAATGTTTGTTAACTGTGCATAATTCAGAGACATGTATATATATATATATATATATATATATATATATATATATATGTGTGTGTGTGTGCATATATATATATATATACATATTTCATGTAGTGATCTTAAAAATTGAAAAAGACAAACTGCACATGTGCAAATAGGTTATTTTTCCAAATGCATGTGCCTGAACGTAGTTACGTGCGTGTAGAAATTAACACACTTTCTTCTATACTGGATGGTGTTACACTTTTGTTTACTATCTCTAGAATGGATTTGTTTACATCGATATTGTTGAATTTTTACATTAGCTGATTGGAATACATATATATTTTATTTTATGTTCCATAACAGAAAAATGTAGAATATTTTTTCCATAAGTAATAGTATCATATTCATGTTTTTGTGTTGAGCCAAACACAGTTTGGGACTTTGATGTTACCTCATCATAACTGATTGATTTGCATAACTGGTGAGTTACCTAATCCTGACAATTTTGTACTATAATCTTGCACTACATTGGCATTTCAAATGTATTTTAAACCAATTGATTTTACAACAAGATAGTATTTTTTTAATTTGACTACATGTACATATTTACACATCATTGTGACTTAATTTGCAGGTACAGACAGTGGTGATGATAATACTGAGAGAGTGCCGGTAGAAAGAAGTGGGCATCGCATTGTTGTTGATGATGCCAATCTGTATTCCTTGGGTGGCTACAACCCACAGTTTTGGAATGTTCGTAACACCGAAGACACATACTATCCATTATTTAAAGAGGTACGTGTATACTCATTGATTATTTACATATGTATGTATATTATATGTATATGTAGATACATCATTGTAAATTGTAGCAAAATAAGCAAGTGCATTTGACTTACCTTTTTCTTTTTTACATTTAGATTAAATTAACACGTGTACTAGGTCTCTCCATTTGGAGAAATAACAAATAACAAGAACCGGCCTCGGTGGTGTTATGGATAAGCCATCGGACATAAGGCTGGTAGGTACTGGTTGTGTCATTGATAAGCCATCGGACATAAGGCTGGTAGGTACTGGTTTCGTAGCCCAGTTCCGGCTTGCACCCAGAGCGAGTTTTAATGACTCAGTGGTTTAATGTGTAAGACCAATACATCTTGTTTTCTTTCACTAATCACTAATCACTAACCCATTGTCCTGGACAGACAGCTCAGATAATTAAGGTGTGTGACCAGGACAGTGTGCTTGAACCTTAATTGGATATAAGCACGAAAATAACATTTTAAAAAACATACATCTTAACAACACATATACTAAAACCCCAATTATCTAAATACATTTGTAAATTATTAATCAAACCTAAAGTACACATGTGTACATTTTTGGATTTAGTTTTAAGATCACAGTGGCTAACGTTTCTCAACATAACAGTATTTTTGTATGATGTTCAGGCATTGAATTTGAGAATTAATTTTTAGGATTCCACTAGAAGTTAGATATTTTGGGATTCCATCTTATAATCTTACGCTTCTGACCCGAAGTGTAGGATTCATGATCATAGAGCTTGGTGCATGTACAGACATTTCCTTTTGGTATCCACACAAATGCTGATGCATAGCTTCTGTACTCTGACTTCAGTCGGATTTTGCTTCTCCTAGGAGAGTTTCCGTACTAGGATTCTGAGCCTCTCCAACCCAGTTTTGATTTTGGATTTTGCTTCTCCTGGACATTTGTCTTTCTTGACTCACGTCCTCTGTCTGCCCGGTCCATATTAGTCTAATCTCTACCCTTTGACCAGTTCAGCTTGGGTGACCCTACCAGGAGCTGATGCTCCAGCTGGTATAGCTCTTCGAGTCATTTAGACATGAAAGCTACCTCACCACGTCAAGGAATGAACCATGAGATAGGATTCATGGAAGCACAAAATTGTGCAAAATTCACAGCCTGATGTTAGACAAGTTTGGTTCAGTGCTTAAGGGGCCATTTTAACAGTCACACAGATAGTACACTATATGGTGTGTGTGTGTGTTAAAGCCAGTCTTTGCTTTTATTACAAAAACAAACTGTCGATAAAAATATCCCTTTAGAGGAAGGACGGATTGCAAAAGCATATGCTTTTGTTTGCTAGTGAAAAGGTTGACAGTTGTGAATGGCTCTTAAATTCTAGGTATAAAATATATGTTTCTTTTAGTGTATAAATACTGTAATGTGAATGACATAAATATATATATATATTACATGTACATGTATAATATTTATTTTAACATGCTGTGTTTTCTTTTCTTTTTTCTTCAGGTGTGGAAATTTAATTTTTCCACCCATAAATGGACAAAAATTAAAACACAAGGATCAATGCCGCTGGAGTTAGCTTCACACGCAGGTAGACTGGTTATTTTGTTCAGTTAATAAGGTATGAATGTAGATCTATATATATTATATAAATATATTACATAAACATACATTTATACTTATTACATGCAATCATGTATACGTATGTATGGGTATGGATAAATGTAGGATCTGAAATCCATTCTAGACTCATTCAGTTACCAATATTATCTTGTTTTTCTTATTATTAATTCTTTCAGAAAGTTAACTGTATAATATATAGAGAATAACTGATAACTGTCTTAAGATATCGGCATTGTTCCTGCAAAGGTTAGTATACTTGAGCAGGATAAAGCCGAAAAACTTAAGACGGCAACCAATTATTTTATTTATCCTGCAGTCCACATAAAACCCAAAAATAATGAAATGAACTGTTTTATTTCACAACTTTAGTTTTCTCTGGAGTAGTATATCCACATGTGGTCAGGGCTAGCTCTGACACTCGCCAAATTCGCCAATTGCAAATTTTAAAAACAATTGGCGAATTTTATTTTGATTTTGCAAAATAATTTTTAGTAATAATTGATCTTTTGTTTGATAATAATAACTGGATTTCTGCAATTTTTGAAGATTTAACAGATAATTTGGTGAAAGTTTCTACTCGCCCAGAGTTAGGCCTGCGTGATAAATGCTTTGTCGCCTGCAATATTTACACACCAAAATAAAATAGTTTTCAAAAGGGTTTATAAAAATCAAAACAAGTGGAATTAAAAGTGTACGTAACTTTGATCACTATAACATTCGTTTGTTGATCATAACTAGTCTAAAAATAGTTTCGTCCCCAAAAGCTATATTTTTGGTCAGTGACCACTTAATTACAACAAAACATTTATAAACTTTAATTTTAACTTTAAACTGTTTATTCTAGCCGTTAGAGATCGTAAAAATATGCTGACATTTGGAGGAACTGGAGTTCCGTTTGGTGAATCGAGCAGTAATGATCTACATGTATTAAATCTTGAATCGTACAAGTGGCAGCACTACCAGTGCCGCGGTGACCACCCGGAAGAGAAATACGGACATGTGAGTATCTTTTATTTTACTATGGGTGGGACATAGCCAGTGGTAAAGTGCTGGCTTGATACACAGACAGTCTGGGATCAATCCCCATTAGTGAGCCCATTAGGCTATTTTTCGTTCCAGCCAGTGCACCACAGCTGGTATATCAAAGGCTGTGGTATGTAATATCCTGTCTGTGGGATGGTGCATATAAAAGACCTCTTGCTGCTAATGGAAAAATGTAACAGGTTTCCTCTCTAAAACTGAATGTCAAAATTACCTAATGTTTGACATCTAATAGCCGATGATTAATAAATCAACATGCTCTAGTGGTGTGGTTAAACAAAACAGTTTTTTTACAGGTTTTTTTATGTTAACACTGTCCTGGATATGGACATCAGTTACTTCAACTGTATGTCCAACATCACTATTATCCATCCATCTTTTAGCAATGAAAATAATAATAGAGATCAGACGAGAATGTAGTGTACATATGTGAGGTTACCATTTAAAAAAAAGCATTATGTATAACTTTTGTAATGTTTGTAATATTTTTTAAATGATACACATATATGTACATTTCATTTTCATTAATTTTATTTTCATTAATTTTATTTTAACGTGAGTTTCGTGCTTATATCCAGTTACGATCAAAACATACTGTCCTGGGCACACATCGTCTTAGCCATCTGGGCTGTTTAAAAGTCCAGAATAGTGAATTGATGGTTAGTTGTTAGTGAGAGAAAAGTCGAAGTAATGGACTACACCTACCCATTGAGTTGTTCGAACTCACTCAGGGTAGGAGCTGGTGTTGGGATGTGAACCCAGTACCTATCATCTTTAAGTCTGATGGCTTAACTACTACGTCATTGAACTGGTTTTATATAACAGATGTTAAAGCAAATTAATTATGGTGTAGACAGTAAACAAAGTTTGACAAAGAAAATGTGATTTAACATTCGAAACAAACATTTTCAAACTAGTGTTTTGGTTTTAAATTAATCTGTGAGAATGTCTATATTTCATATATGCATGTATAAATTATTTTTGTTTGTTTCAGGCCATGTTGTTGATAGACGACTACCTGTATGTGTGTGGAGGCACCACAGGGTGGATATACAACATTGATGTGCACCGCTTGAATCTCAGAACACTGGTGTGGGAAAAACTGTCGCCAAAAACAGTATCAGACTGTGACCCTGATGGCAGGTACAGGAAACTTTAAAAAAACAAACACTTTTCTGAATTTGTTGCCATTGTTAAAGGAATGCTAAAGCAAGGCTTTTGGACTGGTGTGCATATTCAACTATACATAATGCTCATTATTACTTAATATCAACAAGTATAATCGTATAGTTAATTAATAAAACGGTTAAATGTGACGGCTATTATATATAACGGGTGCAGCCATTTTGTACCATCCCAGTGAATACGCCCTCTGGCAAGCTGGTGGTTACGTAATACCTAACATGTCACATCAGGAATTAGTCTTCGAACTGAAGAAACCAAACATACCTGATTTTTGCGGATGCATCGCAATGTTCTGTTATAATAATCATCCCAGTAACACAGCAACGTGTATATGTGGTTTATTTTTCAATACAAAATAAACCACCATTGTCAAAGTGTTGAAATAACTGTATTATATTTTGTATATAAATTAACCCACGTACTGAAATAATAGAGTGTTTTCTTGGTTAATTGGTCTTTTCTTTTCTTTCCGTGGCCTATACCTGTGGTTCTTGATTGGCAGATGTATATTTAGACGGTCCCTAGACACTGTGTCTAGACACACTATGTCATGTCATAGGGTTTTACGTGCACATTCAGAACAAGCTGTTGTAGCGCACGCAGACACACTAAAAAGACGTGCTTCTTTTATTAAGATCACAGGGTATTGTGTGATAACCTCAAATCATAATGGACTTTACCAGCTTTATTACTGTAAGTAATTCTGTAAAACCCTTGATTAAGTAGACTTTCCCATCTAAAATTACAAAACTAACCAATTACGTCGTCGAAAAGAAAAGTATCACTTGGGTATCGTGAGTGGTCGCTTTTGCTCGAACGTATCCTACCAATAGGCCTAATAATATGCATTTTTTTCTTTGGATTTTTTAAAAGAAAAAAATACGATAACTCCATTTCGTTATATTGATGCAAATTGAAATATATTTAGTTAAATAGTTTATTATACTATCAAGTCATTTATGTTGTTTTACAAGTCAGGTTGATGAAAGCGAAGCGCCTTGTTGTAAATTAGAGCATTTGTTTACACTGTGCATAATAGAGAAGTTGGACCTGAGCTGACGTCACTTCGCCCCAAGCTATACCACCGGACGTCACAAAAACGAAACAAAATGGCTGCCCCCAGTTAGCAGGAATAATCATGGTTTTTTATTAATTCTAAAATTACGCGTTTTTCATTTGTTAAAGTGTCAGTATGTGTTGGTGGTCCGGGTATGCATCTTTCCAACACATAATGCTCTTGTTGGAGTTTAGTCTACCCTTAAGATATTTCTGGCTAACAGCCATTTTAAAAAACTAAAATTACATATTATATATTTGGAAAATAACTAATGACCTTGGAGGAATTATGAATGATTTGTCCTGAGTGAATGAATGTTGTAAACTCGAGCCTTTGGCGAGGGTTTTACAACATTTATTCACGAGGGAAAGATACTTTGTAACTTCTCGTAGCGAGTTGGCCATTTATTTTTATTACTTATTGTCAATTTTAACAGTTAAAAAAAAAAAATCCTCTTCTTACTAAAGCAATTCCATTAGCCATTATGTTAAATAACGATACACGCATTACATGACATAATGTACGTGATGTCATGGCGTAAAAGTGTTCTTTTTACAGCCAAATGTTTTCAATACAAAACAATTCGACTGATTTTATTAGAATTGTTTTTTTGTTTTTTTGTATTGTTAATGCCACTGTTTATGAAACAAATGAGTCAAAATTATCCTGTTATTTCTGTAGATCGTATAATGTATGTGTAATCTGACTTATGGATGAAAACAATTAAATGAATGAAAGGGAAGTTCTGGCAACCAACCGACCAAATATTGTAATTTTTAAGCCAGCCAATCGGTGGCTGTAGAAGCAATCTGCTCACTGCAAAATTATTATAAAAATATTACCCCAGATACTTTAGTCCATATGGGTAATAAATATATATCTGTTCTTACATGTGTATATAGAATATCATTGTCTGTATATTCATTGTGTTTTTTTATTGTTCCAAAGTTTGTAGTAGCTTTAATTTTATTTTATTGCTTAATACCACATTTACTTTTTTTATATATATATATATATATATATATATACTGAACAAAATAAGAAACTTTCGCTAACTTTGCTTGAAAATAACTTGATGAAAACAAACCGGGGGAATAACTGTTATATATGCGTTTAAAGAGTGTTCCATGATGCATCGTTTGGTGCAAAAATCATGACCATAGGTTAAGAGAAACTGGGAGAAATTTTGACCAAGTGTGGTAGGGGTTAAAAAAAAACCCACCCACCTAATAACGGGTATGACCACCTCTTGAATTGACCACTGCAGTGCATCGCAGGCGCATAGAATTGACTAAAGTGTTGATTTCTGCCTGTGGAATATTGTTCCATTCCTGAATGAGCGCTTGACGAAGTTCGTTGACGTTAGCGGGTGGGTTTGGACGACGCCTCAATCGTCTGTCCAGACTATCCCAGACATGCTCGATGGGGTTGAGATCAGGACTTTTAGTGGGCCAGTCATCAATGAAATCAATGTTATTTGTCCTGAGAAAATTTACAGTGTCTCTAGCTGTATGAGAGGTGGCATTATCATGCTGAAAAATCGAGATGTTGGCGTTGTTATGGAACAGAGGAATGACGTGATGAGCGAGAATGTCATCGTGGTAACGTTGAGCATTTAAATTGCCATCAATGACGACTAGTGGTGAACGATAAATATGGGCAATGGCTGCCCAGACCATGACAGAACCCCCACCCCTGAAACGATCTCATTCAAGAACACAACAGTCAGCATAGCGTTCATTTTTCCTACAGTAGACGTGCACCCTGCCATCACCACGTTGTAAAGAAAATCTGGATTCATCCGAAAAAAGAACGGTATTCCAGCGGCGCCGTATCCAACGAGTGTGTACACATGCCTAATTAAGACGATTTAGACGATGACATTGGGTTAAAACGCATCCGACGTAAGGACATCGTGCATGTAAACCGTTCTCCCACAGACGATTACGAACAGTTTGCCCACTGATTTGGTTATTATGAAGTCCAGGTGTGTTAGCAGCAGTAGCAGTGGCAGTTTGGAATCGATTGCGCAATTGCGTGTTCATGATATAGCGGTTTTGACCACGCGTTGTAACACGCGGACATCCACGACATGGCAAGTCATTGGTGTTTCCTGTCATTCGAAATCTTACGCGAAGATTTCGTATCGCTCGGCTAGAACTCCCAACATGCCTTGCAACGTCTTCTGTCGACATGCCAGCATCAAACATGCCAGTCGCCCGTTCGCGTAAATTATTGGGTATTATTGGCATACTAAAAATGCTACAATGTAAAAAACGTTAATTGTTTTAAAAAATTTGAAGTGTTTTCGTTCACTTGACAACAATGTCAATAAGACAAGTAAAACAAATTGACCGAATACTACACGGGACATGTCGAACCATGCATGCACGTGCAAATTGAATTTCACGTTGTCGACGATTAACAGTGCAAAAATAATCGATAAAATTCATGAATCCTGATGATACAGCTCAAGGCTAATACTACCTATATAATTTCATTACACAATGAATTATTTAACTCAACAAATACTATATGTACAAATCGGAAGTTTCTTTTTTTTGTTCAGTATATATATATATATATATGATATATATATATATATATATATATATATATATATATATACATATATATATACACACACACACACACAGACAGAAAGACAAACAGACAAGCTGACAGACAGACAAGCAGACAGACAGACAGATAGATAGATAGATATAGATATATAAAATACTGGTGATTACAGCTTTAAATATTTGCTTTTATTCTTGCAGGTATCGACATGAAATAGCAATACACCAGAATAAACTGTTCATGTTTGGAGGTGGAACAGCACACGCAGCGTATGATTTTCAAGTGGTAAGTCTGGAAATGTAAATTGCTCTTCTTTAACAAGGATATTCAGGAGTCAATATTTCAAAATCTTAAGTAACTGAAATTACCTTATTGTGATTTTTACCTCAATTGTGCGATTACAATAATTTTTTGCACTACTAATGATTTACCTCACCCTAACATACTTGTACTACATTGATGTTATAAATGTATTTTAAACAAACTGATTTTGCATTGAAATATTTTATATTTTTATTTGCTTCAACTTGACTGCTGATGTGCAGCATATCAAGTAGTGTCTAAAAATCAGTTAAAACATCCATAAAGCTCTGGCAATTCTGATGATTGCAATTTTTAAATTTGCGACCAGTTGGTGGTTCTCGTCTGTTTAAAGTTGTGTAACCAGAAGAGTGATTTTCTTGAAATACTGTACCCTGACTTTCCCACTCACAGTACCATTCTAGAGATTAAACTTGCATATTAAATACATTGTATTGCTTAGAAGTAATTCTTTGATGTTTGCAGTGGCACAAATCGGATTTTATGTGCAGGGCCTGTTGTTTGTAAAAAGTCACCACTGACTGAGTCACCATTGGGTGTGGAATGTTATTAAATTTGTCATAGTTCTCTTGGATATATAGGTATTATTAAATGTCTAATTTATTAATTTTAACTTGATTTTGGGGGACACTTGTGTCCAATTAACCACATTGTTCTGGACACACATTTTTGGCAAAATTGTACTCAAAAATGTTTTGTCATGATCAAACTAAATAAGGAAATCATAATTTTATTATATGAAATAGTCGCAAAATTCAATTTCATTTTGGGTATTTGTCCTTTTTTCGGGCAGAAATCTTAAACCTTGCATTACTTGACTATTTGATTTTGAATTACATTATTGCATCTTTGATAGGTACTTGTGATTTGTTTTCTCTCGGATTTATTTTTAAAAATAATGTTTTGACAGGTTCCGGTGTTCAGCTTGGAAAAGAGAATATGGGCATCAGTAAGAACAGTACCAGACAATATACACGGTATGATACTAATAACTTCTTTTTGGACTTATGTGTTGTATTTTTATATAATTGAAAAGATAAACTTAGCTTATGTCTCTATTATATTCACGGGTGGGATGTAGCCCAGTGGTAAAGTGCTCACCTGAAGCACGGTCAGTCTGGGATCGATCCCCGTTGGTGGGACCTTTGGGCCAGTGCACCACAGCTGGTATATTAAAAGGCCTTGGTATGTGCTGTCCTGTCAGTGAGATGGTATATATAAAAGATCCCTTACTACTAATGGAATAATATAGCAGGTTTCCTCTCTAAGACTATCAATATTGCCAAATGTTTGACATCCAATAGCTGATAATTAATAAATTAATGTGCTCTAGTGGTGTTGTTAAACAATATAACAATAAAGGTTCCATGAAAATACAGGGCTAGCTCTGGCAGTCGCCAAATAGCTAATTTTAAAAACAATTGGCGAATTTTATTTTAAATTGGCAAAATTAGTTTACTACGGTATATTTTATTAGAAAATAACTGATTTTCTGCCATTTTTGAAGTTTAATAGATAATTTGGCGAAACTTTATATTCACCCAGAGCTAACCCTGAAAATGTGATTTATGCCCATTGAACAGGATCGTAAAAGTGTGCTTAGTATGTCATGTTGCAGCCAAATCATGCTTTTATCAGAATTATGTAAATGGATATATCGGGTTCTGGAAATGAACTCTTCATGTATAAACTTGAAAATATTGTCATTTTCACTGGGATAAACCCGATACATTTGACTAATTTCGCATTTAATACTTATTCAGTATCTGGGTTTTTTACATAAAACATATCACAGAAGATTTCACATATAGTTATCTTATCACCTAGTACAAATAAATAGCTAACATTTTCCATGGCAATTGTTTATGAATTTCATAATCAATCAGCTCATTGCTAGAACCGAACCGATGAGTTTACAATTATAATCGAGTATCGGAACATCAGTATTTTTCTACATCTATAATGCTGCTAATGTTTGTACCTGTTTTATTTAGGTTTTCCTGCCCCAAGACGTTGTCACAGCTGCACACAGTTTGAGAATGGTAAGATATTTTGTAAGACCCATTTGTATTCATATAACAATTGTCACATCTATATGCAATTTTAGAATAGTAAGAAATGTTTCAACACATTAAATAAAATATCTAGAAAAGATGCATCAAATGCAGAATCCTAATAAATAAGTGTACTGTATGTTCCTTTCTATTAATCCTCCTTTATTAGTTAAGAATCGTGTATTTAACTGAGTTACTATAATTTGGCAAAAGCCTTTTTTTTTAATGCGAATTTATTAATGACATATGAAGATCCTGTACTGCTTTATTTTGATAGGAGCAGCTTATATGGTAACAGCTGGCTTTCTCTCTCTCTCTCTCTCTCTCTCTCTCTCTCTCTCTCTCTCTCTCTGTATTAAGAGTTGAAATAACCATTGTTTTCATTAAATTCTCTCTTTTTTTTCTTCTTAAAATTGTGCATGCTCAAACATTTCAATTATTAATTGTTAATATTTCCCCTTTGTTTGTGACTAGATGTGTATGTGTGTGGTGGGATGGACGGCGAAAAGATCACTGGTGATGTGTGGAGACTGTCCCTGGTCACGTTACAGTGGTCCAGGTGCTGTGACATGTCAGTTCCTGTGTACTTCCACTCGGCAGACCTCACTCCTGTAAGTCGCTAACGTCACAGGTCTAAATCTGCTCACCTGTGTGATAACTCAAGCAAAGGGTTTGTCCAGAATTGACCAATAGTCATGCACGTCACCTTTGTTCTGTGGGTGAGACGTAGCCCAGTGGTAAAGCGCTCGCTTGATGCATGGTAGGTTTTGGATCGATCCCCGTCAGTGGGCCCATTGGGTTATTTCTCGTTCCAGCCAGTGCACCACGACTGGTATTTCAAAGGCTGTGGTATGTGCTATCCTGCCTGTGGGATGGTGCATATAAAAGATCCCTTGCTACTAATGGGAAAAACGTAGTGGGTTTCCTCTGTAAGATTATATGTAAAAATTACCCTATCTTTGACATCCAATAGCCATGTGCTCTAGTGGTGTCGTTAAACAAAACAAACTTCTTGATTACTAAGAGTTGCTGTAATTATTATTTTAACATGGTGGGTTTGCTGCAGGTTTTTTTTTTCTCTTCTCTTTATGTTTACTAGGTTTAAATAAAAAATTTGCTTTGTGGGTGGTGGGTGTAAATAAAACAGTTATCTCCCCCACCATGTGTTCAATTCTGAAATTGTCCTTTTGTTGTGAATTGCTTATTGATGATACAAAGATTGCTCTACAGTTATAGTTAGACATCATGATTCAAATACAGTGAAACCCCTCTAAACTGGACACCCACAGGAGCCAAGTAAAAAATCTGGTTTAAAGGGGTATCCAGTTTATAGAGGTTCAGTTCTGTACTGACATATTTTTAAATAATGACCCTGAAAAATGTCTGGTTTTGAGGGCATTCCAGTTTACAGAGGGTCCAGTTTTGAGAGGGTTTCACTGTATATCTGTCTTTACTTTGTAGCCTGTATGTCAGACATCATGTTATCTTGCCTGTTCAGTTATCTTGTCAAGTACAGCAAGTGAAGTTCAGATAACATAAAAAAAAATAATAATAAGCAGTTAGTCGTGGGGTTTTCATTATTTTTTAAAGCAGGAGGCTGTCCTGAGAAAAACAGGCAGCTATACTGTGTTCATTATTATATTGTCTAATGAGTCATATGATCAGTGGTCCTTGATGGACTGGTTTTTCTCATTACAACCAATGCCCCACGACTTGTACATCTAAAACTGTGGTATGTACTGTTCAATGGGAAAGTGCATTTAAAAGATCCATTGCTGTATGGCAGCAGCCTGCTGTCTATCGTCTCTCTCTCTCTCTCTCTCTCTCTCTCTCTTCTTTCTCCCATCTCTCTCTCTCTCTCTCTCTTTCTTCTCTCTCTCTCGTCTCTCCCATCTCTCTCTCTCTCTCTCTCTCTCTCTCCCATCTCTCTCTCTCTCTCTCTCTCTCTCTCTCTCTCTCTCTCTCTCTCTCTCTCTCTCTCTCTCCCCTTCTTTCTCCCATCTCTCTCTCTCATACTCTCCCCCTTCTTTCTCCCCTCTCTCTCTCTCTCTCGCTCTCTCTCTCTCTCTCTCTCTCTCTCTCTCTCTCTCTCTCTCTCTCTCTCTCTCTCTCAAATAACCATATGTTACATCCCAAATAGCCATAGTTTACAATGTGCTGAGGTGCCATTAAAGTAAACATTTCTTTCCTTTTATTCTGCAGAGCGGTTGTTTGTATTCGTTTGGTGGTGTGACGAAAATCGACGACGTGAGAACCAGTGTAGTTCAGCGGATGTGGTTGAAGATCCCAAGTCTTAAGGAACTGAGCTGGAATGTTTTATGTGGTCTCATGCCACAATTCAGTGAACAAAACAAACATACTTTAGTGGATCTTGGGGTCCCCAGTAATTTCTTGGACCGTATCAGCTGACCGCATAGATATATATTAAGATGTTTTAAATTTCTATGAATCGCCTGTGATCATATTTGTAAAATGAAGGAGAAATGTGGTGCTGAATCTGTTGCAAATTGTGTGCAATAATTATAGGATATTAAAAGAGCTTCCATTTCATATCATGTTTATGTCCTGAGTGAAATAATTGTCAATTGTCACAAGCTTTACCAAGTGAATATGAAAATTATTTCCCAAGGGACATAAACATGATATGAAATGGTAGCGAGTTTAATATCCTATTTATTACACATAATCGATCTTAATTTATATTATTCAACTCATTTGGTTGATGTTCCTCCAAGGCTGCGCCAATCAGTGACGTTGAAGTGTTACGTCCCATTTGGCATTCTAGTGGTACATATCACTTTGGTGTGTACCATATTTTTTACCATATGGGTAATAATTAAATATACGCATGGAGTTTGTGTATGTATGTGTTTGTGTGTGTGTGTGTGTGTGTATTTTATTTTTATTGTGTAAGGTGACAATCTGTCTGTGTGTTTATGGTTAGCTATTTTTTATTCAGAAGCTTTGAGAATGCTGTGATATAATCAGTTTTATTTACTAATTTAATTGGACTTTTGGTTTGTTAAAAAGAACTATCCCAGTACAAAAGATCTCATTTGAAATTTTAAAAAAGCAAAACAAAATATTTTTAAAACTTATGCTTTGACTGACATACTGTTCCCTTGAAAGTTATAAGTAGCTGGTATCCAGCAGTACAAAACAAGGTGTGTCTCTTCTTCTTCTTTTTTCCTCTTTTTTTGCAGGTACTGTTTATTAAGGGTGGGAAATATCACTGCTTTACTGCATATTTGCAATACAAAAATCCTAATAGGATATATTACAGTACATTTTTTGAGATGATTTTTTACCTTTATCAGGAATGTTTGTAAAACAAATTCCAGATATATATACTGTGAGACCTCAATGATCCGGACCCCAGTAGTCTGGAAACCCCGCCTTATGGACAGCCAAAATACAAAACGAACTCTACACTCTATAAATGTGTTTGTTAATCCGGATATTCATCTTCAGGAACCTGACGGCCATTATACAAAACAAAGTGTAATAAATAAAGACAATTTTATTATTTGCTTCACTTGATCAGATCTTACAGTAGATTGTTTAAGTAGAAACCAAAATATAACTTGCACAGTAGGTCCTTTAATAATTAGAAACAAATATATAACTTGCACAGTAGGTCCTTTAATAATTAGAAACAAATATATAACTTGCACAGTAGGTCCTTTAATAATTAGAAACAAATATATAACTTGCACAGTAGGTCTTTTAATAATTAGAAACAAATATATAACTTGCACAGTAGGTTCTTTAATAATTCGAAACAAATATATAACTTACACCAAGTTAGT
The DNA here is from genome assembly GCF_016097555.1 of Gigantopelta aegis. Taxonomy (NCBI): domain Eukaryota; kingdom Metazoa; phylum Mollusca; class Gastropoda; order Neomphalida; family Peltospiridae; genus Gigantopelta; species Gigantopelta aegis. The sequence continues at coordinate 74,385,728 of NC_054701.1, forward strand.
TCAGCCATGGCCAGTAAACACCATGAACAACTAACACATGTCAGAATGGCGCCAAAACGTCTCACACCTAGCTGAGTATCTTTAATTGTAGGTCCTATGTTTGATAGTTTTTCTTCAGTGTGTGACTCTGAGAGACATGGTTCACTGATCTAAGTTAGTGTTTTATTAACACTTTCATTGCCGTTATAAAATGTAATTACAGTAATAAAATTAAGACCAACAGTCAGTGGTAAAAGGTAAGTAAATATTATTTTTACACTAATCCCAAGAAGTGTAAATGTCAAACAAGTACAGCCTTTAAAGAAAACTGTTGATATAAATAAATTAAAAATCCAGTTAAGAAATGACTTAAAAAATTGAGCTGTCTATGGTAACTTAATGATTGACGAGAGACAGAAAAATTATTTCTTATAAGTTACATGTAGAATTATTTTCTATCAATAGGTCTAATCAGTATTTTGGGAATATAAGTATATTTGTTATACGTTATTTATTATGTTTGTTAAAACTGTATTTGTTGCTTCATTTTTAATGGATTGCTGTTCAAAGGAAATAAGTCTTCAGGTACAATTCAGTACTACAGAAATTTGATAATCCGGACACTTTTAGGAAAAAAACGTACTGTCCGGATAATCAGGGTTCCATTGTATGTTAATGCATATTTGATTGTGTTATTCGGTTATATTTGGTAAATACATACAAACTGGCTGCTTATTTTGACATACACTGTGTATTGTGTCACAATATATTCAGGGCAGTAATCAATGTAAAAACTTGTCTGTTTGTCCTGACAAGTTAAAATCTGCTCGGACAAGCAAATTGTACCTCATTGGATGTCCAGTGGACAAGTAAAAATGTTCAATACAGTTTCATTTTGATTAATCAAAAACATTATCCTTGCACTTCAATACAACAAACCATTTATTTGGACAAGTGAAAATATTGGAAGACAAGTATATTTATAGATGTACTTTCCCGGTGGACTAGTAAAAATTTCTGTTTATTTCTAACACTGAATCATCATTCCACGTCAAATCAACCAGTGATTAGAACCATGCCATTTTGTTTATACTAAAGTCAAGTTTGAATAAAAGTATGAAACCACAGCAATTCTTGTTAAACATGAGTGGTGCTGATCAAACAATGTGGCATTAACATTCATGTTCCTTCCCTCCTCCGCAATACACTACGGTACACTGCACTAAACCACACTGTGTGGCCAATCTTTCTTAATCCAGGGGACTAATTCACTAAACTCTCGCAACTTTGCGATCTCGCAGTGCAATGCTAAAAGACTTGCAAAGAGGATGCTTTGTTGTCTAGCAGAGCCTAAGATACCTTTGTGAATTAGGACCCAGTCTGGCAGTCTTCGACATAAAAGATGCATGCACAGAGCTCACTCTGTCCATTGCTAAAGTAGCCGTTTGCTAATTTTTATATAATAGAAAGTGGCTACAACATTTATTTGGCTAATAAACTTTTGTTTAAATTAGCTACTTTTGAATAATTTTCAGGGTAATACTCTACAAATGTGAAAATTGGCTAAATCAAAAAAAAGAAAAAAGAATCCATTGTCAGCCCAGCATGTATTTGAGCAATGTGATACATTATGAGATTGCATATATGTTTAAACTTTATTTTTTATTTTTAAATTAAAGCATTGTAATAATGTAGCCTTTTTCCAATATTTTATAACTTGTGAGATTTTTCTGTTCATAAATTTACAAACCTTTAAAAATCCTAATTGACTGGATGTTTGTTTAAAAATATGAAATAAAGTAGTAATGGTAATTGGTCCTCAGAACATGGCACTCTAGCTGAAACGTAAAGTTTCTTGCTGAGAATATTTATTATTATTTTTTTAATTTAATTTTTTATTAACTTTTTTTCACTGGCCTCAGTGGTGCTGTGGTTAAGCTGGTAGGTACAGGGTTTGCAGCCCAGTACCGGCTCCCACCAGAGCCAGTTTTAATGACTCAATGGGTAGGTGTAAGACCACTACACCCTCTTCTCTCTCACTAACCACTAACAATTAACCCACTGTCCTGGACAGACAGCCCAGATAGCTGAGGTGTGTGCTCAGGACAGCATGCTTGAACCATATTTGGATATAAACACAGAAATAAGTTGAAATGAAAATTGTTTTGTTTTTTCTCCTTTGTCCAAATGTCTATAACAGCTAAGACTGTGTGCCACACTGAGTTATCTTTAAATGATCTGGACAAGATGTAGCCCAGTGGTAAAGTGCTCGCCTGATATGCAGTTGGTCTGGTATCAGTCCTGTCAGGGGCCTCTTGGGCTATTTCTCATTCCAGCCAAGGCACCACAACTGGTATATCAAAGGCCATGGTATGTACTATCTTGTTTGTGGAATGCTGTATTAAAAGATCTCTTGCTGCTTATCAAAAAAAGTAGCCAATTGTGTGACTGCAGTGGGTTTCCTCTCCCACTGGTGTAGTCTTTAACCATATGTCTATTTCTCATTCCAGCCAGTGCACCACGACTGGTATATCAAAGGCCATGATATGTGCTACCCTGTCTGTTGGATGGTGCATATAAAAGATCCCTTGCTGCTTATCGAAAAGAGTAGCCCATGAAGTAGTGACAATGGGTTTCCTCTTTCAATATTTGTGTCGACCGTAAACATATGTCTCACGCCATATAACCTTAAATAAAATGTGTTGAGTGCATCATTAAATAAAACATTTCCATTTGCTTAACCATATGTCTGATGTCACATAACCATAAAATAAAACATGTTGAATACACTTCAGAATATTTCAACTGTTCATGAACAATAAGTATTTACTCATTCAATAAGCATGCCAGATGAATTTATGAGTAATTATACACACAAATTAAAATTTTATATGACTGATGCATTGTACTTTAAACCCCAAGCTACATTCAATGACGTGACATGGCAATGGAATAAAATGCTATTGGCTGTGCCCACACCCCCATCCCACCCTCAAATATATATTTGTAATCTCAGGTGGTACGCAGCTGCGCACCTGCATATATGGAAGCTAGACCCCTGTATGTACTGACAAATGATGCATCCATTAAATCTAGTGTCTGGTTTCACTTTGAACAGCACACATTTTCTTTTATTTAATTAACCATATTAACCAAAATGCTAAACTTTTTTGTCCAAACTTACTACCTGAAGCAAGAAATTAAGTTTTAGACAGAAATACACTAGAGTGTTTTAAGAAGACCAAGTACCTTTAATGAAATATTGTACCTGTTGTAATTTCTATTTTGTCTCGCCCTGATAAATCAAAAGGTGAGATACGAGGGTGCATAAAATCTCTTACCCAGTAAATGGTATGTGACCCCCTATTTTCTGGCAGGTAGATTAAATGTGAGGTACCACACTTTTTATTGGTGTGCCTGGATGTATGATATCAGTTTTATTAGTTAAAGTTGATTCTGTACATTATCATGATTAAGTGGTTTAACGTGTCCATGTACCACTATTGTTTCAAACACGCTTATCTCGAGACCGGCCTCCAATAGGATCGGGGGGTGTGTGTGTGTGTTTAACTCGGGACAGGGGTTGATTCAGTACAATGGAATCTATACACAAAACGATTGTAATATGGTAGATGGGAGATTACTGTTACACGGATATAAAGAATGAATTACTTCCCTTCCACCACTTGTGCTGTACTTTTTATGGGATTAAAATATTTTTAATGTTTTCATTTCTTATTTATTTAGTTGCAGAATTTTGTTGTTTGTAATTAATGTTATAATCAGATCTATACATTACACATGTATTTGGTTATACTTGTAGGGCTGTAGCTGGTCTTGGTTTTGAGTGAAGGCTTTTGTCCCTTTTACAAAGTTAAAGTTGTTTTGTTTAACGACACCTCTAGAGCACATTGTTTTATTAATTATCGGCTATTGGATGTCAAACATTTGGTAATTTTTAAATATAGTCTAAACAGAAAACCCGCTACATTTTTCCATTAATAGCAAGTTATCTTTTATATGCACCATCCCACAGACATGATAGTACATACCACAGCCTTTGATATACCAGTTGTGGTGCACTGTCTGGAGTGAGCCCGTTTAGAAGTGCTCCAATTCTTATTTGACTGGCCACCCCGTTATTTTAGGTTGGATACGGCTCTGAATTATTTCTTCTGACTTCACACCATTAATGCACCACCCACACCTCATACATCTATATTCACACACTGTGTTTAAATATAGGGGCCTATTACATTACTATTTGAAATTTGCCTGTGTTTATTCAGTTCAGTCTGACTGTTTGACCAACTGATTTTCATGAATAAATCAGCATTACAAACATTAAACTGCAATTTTACTGCATTAAATAAGTGTGCATATAATTAATTACCGCTGTTGATACACTTTACTCTAGTAATATTTTTGATAATTAAAAGTGTCAACTAAACTACAGTATCAACACTACTGGAGTTTGAAATGGGTCATATAGATAGTTAGTGCTTATCATTCAACAGGGAATAGAAATGGTGTTCATATACACAATTTACATTTATACAAAAGAAAATTATTTTTGTTGTCTTTTTTTTTTCATCAGATAGAAAATGTTTTCTTAAGTGAAGCTTTTTTAAACAGACTATTTCTTTAGATTGGTAATGCTTTAGTATTCCTCCACACACACACATTGTTTAAAGGGAGGGGCAACTGAAATATGAGCCTGATGTGTTGGAAAGATGCATACCTGAATGACCAACACATATTGACACTTTAAGAAATGAAAAACATGTAATTTTAGAGTTAATAAAAAGACGTGATTACTGATACAAAGAAATGGGAAAAGTATTATGTTATTCCTTTTGATGTGTAAAAGACACAACATTATCATGGTTTCAGTATAAAATAGTACACAGAATCTTGACTACTAATACATTTTTGTATATATGATACATTACATGGATTCTAATGCTTGCGACTTCTGCAAAGCTTCGTGTGAAACGTTACATCTTTCCTTTGACTGTAACAAGGTTAACCACATTTGGGAATCAATACGAGAATGGATATTGACTGAAACAAGAATTGACATTATTTTTAGTCAAGATATTGTTGTTTGGTATGATCAATAACGAAAATAGTAACTTTGTAAATTGGTTGATTATCAACATTAAATATTATATCTACTGTATGAAAGTACAGAAAAAAATATTAAATATCAATGGAGTTAAAAACATTTTGCAAAACAAGTTTGAAATAGAAAGATTTATTTTATATAAGAATTGCAATTAAGAAATTTTTAATCAACAATGGACACCATGGCTTAATCTCTTTGACTGAAACGTATTTCCTAACAATAGCTTGTTTCGAATTCCAGGTCTTTTTCGTTTCGCGCTAGTATAGATTTACCCTCCCCCCATGTATTTATTTATTTTATTTGTTTATTTATTTATTTGTTTTGTTATGTTTTGTTTTGTTTGTTTGTTTGCTTATTTATTTATCAATTTATTATTATGTGTTTTAACCATTTATATCTTCTTTCTTCTTCTCCTATATTTCCCAGTCCTTCCATTATATGCGTCATAGCAATTTGTTTTCTTTTTTTACCAATCTTTAATTTATACAGAAACATTACAAATGCATTTATGTATCAAATTGTTATATATGACTATATAACATTACTATACAACAAATTAGATATATTTACTTGTATATAAATTATATTACTCTGATGTAAGGCCATTAATTTAAGGCTCCTCAACCGTGACATGGTCAGAATGGACTGGGGAAAATAAATATTTAAAAAAATAATTAAAAAAAGACGTGATTATTTCTGCTAACTGGGGGCATCCATTTTCTTTTCTTTCCAGTGCGTCAGGAATTCTGGCTTGGGGCAAAGTGACGTCAGCTCTGACCAACTCCTGTATGCAAAGGCAGTCATTTCTGACAAGGCGCTTCATTTTTATCAACCTGACTTGTAATACAACATAAATGACTTTATAATATAATAAACTATTTAACTATTTCAATTTGCATTAATAGAACGAAATGGGGTTATAGTATTTTTCTCTCTTAAAAAATCCCCCCAAAAAATGCATATTATTAGGCCTATTGGTGGGTACCTTGGAATGAAAATAACCACTTACAATACCCAAGTGATAATTTTCTTTTCTTTGGGACGACATAATTGGTAAGCTTTTTTATTTTAGATGGGAAAGTCTACTTAATCCAGGGTTTCACTGAATTATTTACAGTAATAAAGCAGCATGGCTGATAATGTCCATTATCATTTTAGGGGTGGCTGCGTGGCTACCCCACATTACCCTGTGATCTTTATAAAACATGCACATATTTGTGTGTGTGTCTAGACAAAACATAATACAGTTATTTTGACATTTTGACAATGATGATTTATTTTGTATTGAAAAATAATATACGGTATACTTATTGCTAGCTTATTGGGATGGATATTATTACAGAACATTGCGATGCATCCGCAAAAATCAGGTATGTTTTGTTTCTTCAGTTCTAAGATTAATTCCTGACATGACACATTAAGTATTACATAACCACAGGCTTGCCAGAGGGCGTATTCACTGGGATGGTACAAAATGGCTGCGCCAGTTATAGATACTAGCCATCACATTTAACAGTTTTATTAATTAACTATACGATTATACTTTATAGTAAGCAATAATGTGCATTATATACTGTTGAATATGCATACCAGGGCAAATGCCTTATTTGTCCCTTCTTTTAAGGTTTTACAAATGCAAAACACAAGCAGAACTATAGCTTTAACAAATGTGTATTTTCGTTATCAACAGTTAACTTATAACAGATTGCACTGATGCAACTATAATAATTAAATACATTATTCTTCTTGCACCTGTTAGCGAAACCGGCCTCGGTGGCGTCGTGGTTAGGCCATCGGTCTAAAGGCTGGTAGGTACTGGGTTCGGATCCCAGTCGAGGCATGGGATTTTTAATCCAGATACCGACTCCAAACCCTGAGTGAGTGCTCTGCAAGGCTCAATGGGTAGGTGTAAACCACTTGCACCGACCAGTGATCCATAACTGGTTCAACAAAGGCCATGGTTTGTGCTATCCTGCCTGTGGGAAGCGCAAATAAAAGATCCCTTACTGCTAATCGGAAGAGTAGCCCATATAGTGGCGACAGCGGGTTTCCTCTCAAAATCTGTGTGGTCCTTAACCATATGTCTGACGCCATATAACTGGCACGATTGAAATTGATTGCTCTGAGATGTTTAAGTTAACTGCATGCACAATCACCGTAAATAAGTTCTAGTTCGGAAACAATTTTGAATTTATTTTAAACCTGGTTTTTGATATGTAAGAAATATAATACTACATCCAAGATACTGTTTATTTAACAACTATTGTTTAAAAATAAATGCAGCTCACTTTTTCACTCATTAGTTGCAATTTGAAATGGCTCGTAAATGGTATTTAACAACTACTCATATAGTATTCTCTGTCATCTTTCTTCTCATAGGTGTTGGAAAATGTCAGCAACCTGAAGGCCAGTAATGTATTCATTCACTTTCCAACAGAGGTGGGGGATGTAATGTCTTCCATTAAAGCATCAATATGTCAGTTGTGGTTAATGTGGTTGTGATATGTGCACACAAAGAGAGGCATAGAAACAGAGAGACTAACAGTTCCACAGACCCACACATACATGTATGTCATATGAAGACAATAATAAAAAAAGAAAATACATCAATTATCAATTCTCTTTTATTTTGAGAAAAGTGAATTAGATATATATATATATATATATATATATATATACATATATATATATACATATATATATATACATATATATATATATATATATATATATATACACATATACATATACATATACATATACATATACATATACATATACATATACATATACATATACATATACATATACATATACATATACATATACATATACATATACATACACATACACATACACATATATATATATATATATATACCGTATTAATATTGCGACGTGTTTTTTTTCCGCGAATGTATACCTTAGCGCATGTTCGCGACGTGTAAATTTCGCGAATGATCGTTGACAGCTCCAAAAAAAAAGTGGATAAAGACAGCTCACTGTAATTGTTATAAAGTTACTGTCTGTAAATCAATATTCTGTTATCCTACATCAAGCAATTGTGCCTAGTACAGAGTCTATAGAAGGGATTAGGCCCTACCCACCTCACCTGTATTAGAATCACAACTCACAGCTTCAGTTGTTAACTGTTAACACCCTTTGGTAGATAAAACAATAAACGATTAGTCGCCATCGATTGAAGTTACGTAACACAATTAACGATTAGTCGCCATCAAGGAGAGCTCGTGTATAGGCTGTGCCTGTTGAGTGAATCTTTTTGTGAATTTTATTCTCAATAAAATCGAGACATCACTTTAAGCACACTTCAAACTGGAAAATAATGCGTGCGTATTAATTTCGCGACATAAGGTTGGACGCGAACGACGCAAAATTTATACGCACGCATTTTTTTCACAGTTTACAGTATATACTGACACACAATGAAAACGCAAAAACTACTTTTCATTGCAAATAACGACAAACTATTAATGAATTGATGGATAATGTAATATGACATTATTGACTGGTATTCATGAGATACATTCACATGGAAACATGGCCAGTTATCATCAGTAATCGAGTTGCATTCGTAATCGAAAAGTGCAAACCCCCCCCCCCCCCATCAAGGTCAGTATCTGGTGTGTCCACGATTGGCCCGTGAGCATGGGTGAAGACGACGGGGAAAGGATTGGCACAAACATCTCAAATAAGCCACAGAAATGTTCCTCCACTTCTCCTGCAACGCCTGTGCAAGCTCAGTGACGTTACAAGGTGGTGGCTAGCGGTGACGTAGGCCTACACAACGTCCTAACTCATCTGGGTTCATTTGGGTTCAAATCTGGAGAAATAGCCGGCCAGTACATACCGGTGATACCGACTTGTTGCAGGAATGCCTGGGTAATTCTTGCAGTATGTGGACGGGCATTGTCTTGTTGAAACAGAAAGGGACCTCCTGGTCTTCGGTGACGGCGCAAAAGTGGCTGGAGAACTAGTCTTAGAATAACGGCAACATAATGCTGGGCTGTAAGGGCATCGTGGACAATGATGAGATCACTCCTGAAATCACAGTTGATTGCCCCCCATACCATCACGTTCCCTCACACATCCGTCGGTGTACCGTTCATGGAGTCTCCTGTACACACGTGCTCTTCCATCGGCAAAGGAGACAGAGAAATGGCACTCATCTGAGAAAACCATGCTCCGGTAAAAGGCTGTTGGATGATTACCATTCTGGAGAGCAAACTAGTCTTGCAGCACGATGTTGTGGTGTCATGATGTTACCGTTGTACGGGCGTCTGCATCTGAGTCCAGCCGTTCTGAGTCGATGGATGACCATCATCGTATGGATATGCCTGCCATGACATCCTATCGTGTTGCTTGCTGTCATCGTCGCAGTTCTGAACTGGTCACGGAGGTAGTGTCATCGAATCTGCCGATCTTGGCGTGGGGTTGTAATGGGACGTTGACCAGGTCGAGGTCGATCACGGACACTCCCGGTCTGTTGATGACGTTCAACAAGTGATCCAATAGTTGATGGATAGACTCTGAAGGTCCTAGCAACTTGGCTTTGCGAAGTCCCCCCTTGAACCATGCCCAATGCTCACTCCTTTTGTTCTTCTCCGAGTCGTGGCATTCTTAATGTGACGAGGAATATGACACCGTTACATGACATGTGACAACATACTGGCATTTCACGTGTGTTACATGCAGCATGATTGAGTATGTAGTGAATGCATTTCACACCATTTTGTGTGTTTCTGCTATTGTATGTGTAACGAGAACAGAACCAGGATTAAAACCCAGACAAAAGTACCAATCAATGGCTTCCTCTCATAAATTGTTATTTTAAGTCCAATAAATATATTTTTCATTAATCACAACAAAATATTGAAAAATATCTGTTTTGCGTTTTCATTGTGTATATATATATATATATATATTTGTGTGTGTAGTAAAACCGTTGGTTTTTTTTTATAAATATACTTCGTATTATTAACCTGTATATTAAAATACAGTTTAAAAATGTTTTTCATTTGCATCTTCTATGTGAATATTTTAAAAAACAATGAAACATAACATAATTTTTCCATTGTACTTTTTAATTTATCTTTTTGTTCTGTAATTTACTCAAGTTTCTGGGCTGCTTTTCTAACGTAATTATTAATTTAAGCAATATTGCCCAGTTATTTAATGTACTATTTTCAACTATGATTCAAGCACACTGTTCTGCAGCCATATACCGTAGCTGCCTGTGCAAAACTAATATTATTTTAATTTTATAAATCAAACCAGCTAGTATCATAAAAGCTACTGTTTTGGTTAGTGTCACGGATTCTTTTATATATAAGCAGTCACCTGTCTTAAGTGGACTTTTATCTTTTCCCCCAAATCATCTAATAGTAATATGCGTATGGGACATTTTTGTGTGCTTCTATCTGAAGACTGTTCAAGCACGCCAATCGTGAGCACAACCTTCGAGGTCATCAGATAGTTCTGTTCAAGGTTTGTTTTGTTTAATGACACCACTAGAGCACATTGATTAATTAATGATCGGCTATTGGATGTCAAACATTTGTTAATTCTGACGTAGTCATCAGAGGAAACCTGCTATGTGTTTCTTAATGCAGCTAGGGATCTTTTATATTCACTTTTCTACAGACAGGAAAGCACATACCATGGCCTTTGATTAGTTACGGTGCACTGGTTGGAATGAGAAAAAAAATCAGTTGCATGGATCCACCGAGGTGGTTCAATTCTGCAAAGCAAGCATCTCTAGTGAGCACTTAGCTGGCTGAGCTAAATTCTGACCCAAGAGTTCTGTCCAAGACGGCCATAAAATATAATAGAAATTAATTTATGATATGCAACTTTTTGATATATGCTCTCACCGGATGATGTCACATGACCTAATGCTGTGCTGTGATTGTAATACACATTCAGACTAGCAAGAAATGTTGGGCCCTGATTCAGTTTTTGAATTGAGCATGATGGCTGTCATGAAGTTGTATACAATGAGAAATGAGTTGTGAGATTGTTCAGACTAGCAACTGGACAATTGTAATAGTAATGAGATAGGTGAGTTAGCCAATATTGTGGTGACAGCTGGAAGTCTGATCCTAGCATAACAGTCAGTTTGTATTTGATAATTTGGAAGAATATAAAGGTGACTAAGATAGGTCGTCACTTAGGCAGGTTTGCCTGTGCATTGTAATGAGACTCGCCAATAATTACATCGTGTGAAAAAATACCTATGGTTTTAAATTATGAAAAACATGACAAATAATCATTAATATTACATTTTTTCATTTTCCATAGAGATTGCCCTTTTGTGTTTGTTTTTTTTGTTTCAAACATAATTAAAATATTAGCAACTTGAGTTTTTTTGTTGTTTGTTTTGTCTCAGTTTCCTTTTATTATTTTTTCTCTCGTTCCAACCAGTGCACCATAACTGGTCAAAGGCCATGGTATGTGCCTTCCTGTCTGTAGGAAAGTGAATATAAAAGATCCCTAGTTGCATTAGGAAAAATGTAGCAGGTTTCTTCTGATGACTACCATCTATCTATCTATCTATCTATCTATCTATCTATATATATATAATGTTTTTTTCTTTTTAATGTTTTTGCATTTTCTCATAAGATTTGACATTTGTGTGCTGTGTTTGAAATGACAGAATTATATGGACTTCCTGCAAGTGTGGATTGACTTAACTAATTTGCCAGATCGTAATAGAACATAAGAAGGCTACACATAATGAATCCTTTAAATACTTCAACTCTTTTTTTTCTTGTACAGGGTAACAATGCACCATGAACAATGCTGTCATTTGTATGTGATATTTAAAAAGAGCTTCCATTACACTGGATGAAAAACAAAACAACAGTATGTTCCGGCTGAAGACAATGTATCTAATGACCCTTATGTGGTTAACAACAGACCACAGGTGATTATTGTCAAGGCATGGAGGTGTGTACATTAACGGACTACCTGAATATTCACCAGCTGAAAGAATGTTGATTAGCTTGAAACTATTTTTTGCGATCATGTTTTGTTCCAAAATGTGGACAAAATGCATCCATATAAATACAGAAGAATGAAAAACATAAAAAACATTCTCTCTCTCTCTCTCTCTCTCTCTCTCTCTCTCTTGCTCTCTCATACACACAGTCTGTCTGTCTGTCTCTCTGTGTATGTCTCTTTGTGTATGTCTCTGTCTCTCTCTCTCTGTATGTCTCTCTCTGTCTGTCTCATTTTCTGTCAGTCTCTTCTCCCATCTTGACTCTTAAACTTTTTCTCTCTTAACAGGGCAGTACATACCATAGCTTATAAAATACTAGTATACCACAAATGGAACACTATTTAATTTCTGTTCTCAACGAGTTGAAATGATGTTAAAACTGTTGGCCACTTGTTGGTACAAGTGATATATGATATATAGGGGAAGAGTGTGATATTTTATAGTGTACCATTTGCAATTTTAACAGGATCGAACCACCTCGGTGGATCCATTCAGCTGATTGGGTTGTTTTCTCATTCCAACCAGTGCACCACAACTAGACAAAGGCTGTGATATGTGTTTTCCTGTCTGTTGGAAAGTGCATATAAAAGATCCATTGCTGTATTAGAAAAATGTAGCGGGTTTCATGTTGACTACGAGTCAGAATTACCAAATGTTTGACATCAATAGCCGATGATTAATAAATCAATGTGCTCTAGACGTGTTGTTAAACAAAACAAACTTCTTTTTTAACTTAAAAGTGCCTTTTTGTTTGTCTTGAGAACACCACATATTAGGCATATGGCTGGCATGGTAGATAGGGAGACTAGCCCCCCCCCCCCCCCCCCCCCCCCCCCCCCCCCCCCCCCCCCCCCCCCCCCCCCCCCCCCCCCAAATAATTCTGAATTAAACATATTATTGGTAGTAAATTGATAAGGCAGAGTTGAATTTTACTTGTACAATGCAGGAAATTGCATTTCAGGACATCTAGTTTTCAAAATTTTATGGGAGAGCACATCCTCGGACCCTCCAGAAACTTTGCTTTGTGCCCTTGATCTCAGTCACCCCCACCCCTACCCCCCAATGTCTACTTGTTTCCACCATGCTCGATATGGTGCCCAGGTTCATATTTTACTGCTACCCACACCCATTGTAATTAAATATTATGTATGGTGCTACTACATGTTTTCATCTTTGTGATAAAAAATCATTTCAACCAATGATGCGTCATATCAGAAAATATAATGTACAAAAGTCCCCATTGGTGGGCCCATTGGGCTATTTCTCATTTTTCAGGCAGTGCACCATGACTGGTATATCAAAGGCAGTGATATATGCCATCCTGTCTGTGGGATGGTGCATATTAAAGATCCCTTGCTACTAATAGAAACATGTATATGTAAAAAAAAAATTACCAAATGTTTAACATCAAATAGCCAATGATTAATAAATCAATGTGCTCCAGTGAATTTGTTAAACAAAACAAACTTGATACTGAACAACAAAAGAAATGTAAATATTAATTTACAATTTAGTTTTCTTTAATTTATTTTAAACTGTTCAGTTTGTATCCCATTAGTTTTTGTGTCTTAAAATGATCAATGTGTTGTGAAATTTTTAGGCCCACTTTGACAGTCTGTTAACAAATTAATTTTATTATTAAAAATCAGGCTTACATATTTTATTGCTTAAATTTTGCAATTCTTTATAGCTGGAGTGGGGTGGGACGTATCCCAGTGGTAAACCATTCGCTTGATGCATGGTCTAGTCTCGTTCCAGCCAGTGCTCCACAACTGGTTCAACAAAGGCTGTCTGTGGGATGGTGCATATAAAAGATCCCTTACTGCTAATCAAAGAGTAGCCCATGAAGTGGCAACAGCGGGTTTACTCTCTCAGTATCTGTGTGGTCCTTAACCATATGTCTGATGCTATATAACCGTAAATAAAAATGTCCTTTATAGCTGGATGGTTTAATCTTCATTCATTGCAACTTATTTCTGTGCTTATATCCAATTAATGTACAAGTACGCTATCTTGGCTGTCTGTCCTGGACAGTGGGTGAGTTGATAGTGAGAAAGAAGAGAGTGTAGTGGTCTCACACCTACCCACTGAGTCGTTAAAACTCGCTCTGGGTGGGAGCCGGTACCGGAATGCGAACCCTGTACCTACCAACCTTATGTTCGACAGCTTAACCACGACACCACCTTGGCCACTATTAACTGTTTGAAATATATATAATCCAGAGTGCAGCTTTAACAAAGTTTGTCATTAATATTATTTATCTGCAAATTAACGTGAGAAGGCAACTTAAGAAATTAATGCTTGGAACTAAATTAGTTCTCTGTGTGCGTTGTCTGTCATGGTATCTGTAGAAGTCACATTCGGGTTGTTTCGTTTAGTTCATCTTACACTGAAACAGTACAGGGAATATTAGATTGTTCCACTGATAAGTTTAGATATTATTCTCAATTACCACTTGGTCTTTGGCTAAATCCAATTATAAGACTGTCAAAAACAGGCCTATCTTGAAGATGAAATATACTTTGTAACTTTTGCAGTGTGTCTAGATACTACTGTTTATGAAAATTGCTATTGATTCCGTCTGGCACGTTTAACAACAACTCAAGATGATTCATTTTGTAACTCCCCAAAGACATCTTCAATTCGTTTAATTACAATACATTGTATATGTTTCGCGTTCAGGGCCGTAGCGTGATCTGGACCTGGGGGTGGGGGTCGAATATGAATCAAGTGGACACTTTATCTATTTTGTTTTGCACCACCAGAAACTCCATATGTATAAACCTGTATGTTTTAGTTCTGAAAGCGGACCATATGCTTCAGCGAACCTCCTCCCTCCTGGCGTTCATCCATTTTTACAAAATTGATGCGTCGGTACTACAAAGGACAAAGACAATGCAGATTTAATTTTTAAGACAGCAATACACGAATCTTTTCTCTCTTTTTTTTCTCTTCTTTTTTTTTTAATACGAATATATATATCAATCAATCAATAAAATATTTACATGCTCCTATACCACGAAGGTTTCGAGCATGTCTATCCCAGGTTCGGCCACCGGATGCCAGTAGTCCAACCTTATTTTAAACTATTACGTAAGAGATAAAAATAGACGTTCGCCCACGTTAGTGTCGCTTGCTGTCGCTGAACATGGTCTTGGGTCTGCTGTGCTATTTATAGATATTACCCCATCCCGACATCAGCCGGGTTTTTTTCTAGTATACTGAACTGCAAAAGAAACTCAAACAAAAGTTGCATTGCATAAAATAATTTAAAGGGAATTTTTTTTGGGGGGGGGGTAACGACGCACTCAACATATTTTAATAACAGTTATATAGCGTCGGATATATGATTAAGGACCACACATATAATTAGAGAGGAAACCCGCTAGTGCCACGCCATGGGCTACTCGTTTTGATTATAGCAGCAAGGGATCGTTTATACGCACCATCCCACTGACATTATAGTACATACCAACCCCTGCAATAAAATATTTTTCAATCAAACCAGTTGTGGATTTACTGGCCAGAACAAGAAATTGCCCAATAGGCCCCAAAACGGGGATTGATCCTAAATCGACCGCGTATCAAGCGAATACTTTATCACTATGCACTTAAGATGATCTTAGGGCTAAGATCGCTTTGTGGAACGGGGCCCAGGGCCCGGTAACACAAAGCACTCGTAACACTTACGTCAGACGTACGCCGCACATTATGTATGGTGTACGTCTGACGTAAGTGCTACGAGTGTTTTATGTTACCGTACCCAGGGCCCCATTTCACTAAACATTCTGAGTTTATGTCTGCTACTAGCATTTATACCGGTCATGCGTTTGCACGTGTTTGGCATCAATTTCACGGAGTAAATTACATCACTACAGAAGCTGGAGTATTTTAAAGACAAAAGAAAATGAAAATGTGTGTTCTTCTAACTGTATTTGTTGAACTATAATAGTAATACGAATTGTGGTTTAGTCGTAGATTTACTAGGCTCACGGTATTGGAATACGTTTTATAAAAATACCCCCCACCCCCCTTTCAATGTAATCTGGCATGCGCAAAATAACTTTAATAAATCAGCAGACGCATCATTCATAAAACATATTAAAGGTCTCCCGCCCTTCAAGACCCACACGTGAATATTTCTAAAATAGCCGTCGCCAAATATAGCTTCCCAGAGAGTGCTCGCTCCGAGCGAGTCGCTGAAAATGCGATAGATCGTAGATGGACTCGTTTGCCCATTCCAGCCATTTTACTACAACTGGATTGACAAAGACCGTGATATGTGCTATCCTGCCTGGGGTGTATGTGTCTGCTTTGACGCTGATTGGTAAGGCTCAAAACACACCGGCCTGGTGTTTGGTGCTGTTCTAGTTCGTCTGCTGCCAGATCAGTATACATATCGCGCCAATATGACGCGATATGTTTTGTCATACTCGATTCTGTTTTTCACCAATTTACCATCATACAGGGTCTATGACTACTAGTATTCTCATGGTCGTCGGAAGCTGTAGTGGTCTGCTCTCTGCAGAGCAACTGGTGATGTCAGATTTCATGCCTAAAAATGGGTTAAGCAAGTATGCTGAAAGACGAATTAATAATCCCCTCCCCGTTCAGGTACTGGTATCTTCTGACGCGAATCCAGGACAAAACACCGACTGATATAATCCCACAATCATCACAGAGGCCGGTTTTGGGGGCCAATAAACTGAATTCCCCACTTCAAAAAACACCAAGTGAACTTAGTGAGTACGACCCAAGCAGTAGGTGACTTGACTTCTGTGGGTAATCAATTAGCTTACCTGATGATGTGATTGCCCTTTTAACTTCAATTTTTCATTTGAACTGTTTTAACACTCCCGGTTTTAAATGCCGCGTGGGATACTG
Source organism: Gigantopelta aegis (assembly GCF_016097555.1). Classification (NCBI taxonomy): domain Eukaryota; kingdom Metazoa; phylum Mollusca; class Gastropoda; order Neomphalida; family Peltospiridae; genus Gigantopelta; species Gigantopelta aegis. The sequence continues at coordinate 74,402,737 of NC_054701.1, forward strand.
ATAGTGTCACATTGTTTTCAAATCCTCCTGTTCCGGACTTAGTCACAAGAGAAGTCAAACGTTAAGCCCGGAATGGACGTGCATGAACCTTCTTGGATATGGGCACGTTAAAAGAGTTCTCACACTCATTGTTTTCAAATTGTGCAAGCATGGAGGTTATTAAATACAACAAAAGCGGCACAAAGCTAACTTTTGAAGGGCATCTATATTATTCCCCCCCCCCCCCCCCAGATGGGAATGTGCTAACGTGCTGCTATCTCGTACAAAGGTGCAATGAACACCAATCACGACATCACCGCCTTACTGTGGGTGCTGCTAAAGAACACTACCATGACGCAGACCTAGACCTATTATGGACCGAACTCTCTAGCGAAGTCAGAGACTGTGCCCACAACAGGCGTGCTTGAACAGTTCTCTGATGAAAGCGTGCCAAAAATTACCTACACGCAGACCTAGATACCACTGCCGTGGCCAAACTACACTGCCAAATAAAAGAAGACGCCCGGTTGAAGAAGGTCAAGACAAACCACACCCTTGCTGATGCTGTGCTGGAGGCCACCAATAACATCCGTACCGGAGCAGGCAGACCAGATATCATCCGTCGTGACGTCAGACGGCAGAAACCGGCATTCGACTCAAACCTGTGTAAGAACCTTAAAACGTTTACTTGTTTTATAATCTGTGTAATAAATTCAATATGAAATTTAATGGGGATTTTTATCCACATTTGAAATAAGCTACAGGTTGGGGTTTTGTCTGGTGGGGTTATATCCGTTGGGCTTTTATCTGCTGGGGTTATGTCCGTTGAGCTTTTGTCCTCACACCTCTGACGCCTACGTTGAAGGTATCTTTATATTGATGATTACAACATTAGACCAGTATATAAATGGAAATTATACTGATTTTGGATACTACCAAATTTACAAGTTTATTTATTACAATTCATCAGCAAACATAATAAATACATGTTTATATACAATATGTACAGTATAATGGTGCTACAGTATGCAGGGGCGTAGCGTGAGCTGGACCTGGGGGGGGGGGTCGAATATGAACCAAGTGGACCTTTTCTATTTTGTTTTTGCACCACCAGAAACTCCATATGTATAAACCTGTATGTTTTAGTTCTGAAAGCGGACCATTCGCTTCAGCGGGGGGGGGGGGGGGTCCGACCCCGACCCCCCCCCCCAAGCCTGCGCCCCTGGTATGCACAATTACAGTTCGTGCCAACGGGGTTTTTCTTCAAGTTTTACATTTATTTATTTATTTTATTTTATTTTATTTTTAAACGTTCACACAATGTGCTTGCAAGTGCCGTTGAACTTGCAATAAAAACGCGACCATACGCGTTATAATTGCGTTTCTGTTGTAGATCAGTATAGATACTGTTTACGCAAGCGGATATAGTTCAGAGCACGTGCAAGTCGCAAAGTATGCTTTGCAGGTACGTTTCTTTTCCAGACAGGTTTGTTTCCTAGTGGGTTTATTTTGTTTGTGTTATAAATTAAGTTAATATTTAAATTAGCAAATACAATCTGATTTGTTAGTACATATATGATGACTTATATCGTATAACGGTGGCAATTTCTTCGTTAAATAAGAAAAGAAAAAAAAGGGGGGGGGGAGCGAAAAAGGAGCGTAGATGGTAAATATGCGATCAAGGAGTGGCGGGGGGGGGGGGGGGCAAAAAAAAAAAAAAAAAAAAAGTCTAGAAGACTCATAATTGTGCTTTAGTTGATTATTTCTTTAGTTTTTCACGCCCCCACCCCCCCCCCCCAAAAAAAAAAAAGAAAGAAAAAAAAGTCCAGTCTACAGGACTCCTAATTGTGCTTTAATTGGTTATTTCTTTAAGGGCGGGACGTAGCCCAGTGGAAAGGCGCTCGCTTGATGCACAGTCGGTGGGATCGATCCCCATTGGTTGGCCCATTGGGCTATTTCTTGTTCCAGCCAGTGCACCACAACTGGTATATCAAAGGCTGTGGTATGTACTACCCTGTCTGTGGGATGGTGCATGTGAAGGATCCCTTGCTGCTAATCGAAAAGAGTAGCCCATGAAGTGGCGACAGCGGGTTTCCTCTCTCGATATCTGTGTGGTCCTTAACCATATGTCTGATGCCATATAAAAACCATAAATAAAATGTGTTGAGTGCATCGTTAAATAAAACATTTCTCGCTATTGATCCCTTCAACAAAAAATGAAGAATTAATAAATTAATATGCTCTAGTGGTGTCGTTAAACAAAGCAAACTGAACAAACTTTGTTCATATGTCAGATATATGCACATTTAAATTAATGTTTGTTTTGTTTAATAACAACACCACTAGAGCACATTGATTTATTAATGATCTGCTATTGGATGTCGGTCATTTGGTAATTTTGACATATACTCTTAGAGAGAAAACCTGCTACATTTTTCATTAGTAGGATAGCACATACCACAGCCCTTGATATTACCAGTAATGGTGCACTGGCTGGAATGAGAAATAGCATAATGGGCCCACCGATAGGGATCGATCCTAGACGGACTGCACATCAGGCAAGCGCTTTACAACTGGGCTACGTCCACCACTGAAATTAATGTGAACCACCAATCAATTTGTTTTAAAATTAACTGTTTAGCAACTGTACAAAATAAGGGGCGGGATGTAGCCCAGTGGTAAAGTGCTCTCTTGATGCGCAGTCAGTTTGGGATCGATCCCCGTCGGTGGGCCCATTAGGCTATTTCTCATTCCAGCCAATGCACCACGACTGGTATATCAAAGACTGGTATGTTCTATCCTGTATGTGGGATGATGCATATAAAAGAACCCTTGCTGGTAATTGAAAAGAGTAGCCCGTGAAGTGATGACAGCGGGTTTCCTCCCTCGATGTCCCGACTCAATATAACCGTAAATAACCGTAATTTCCTTCCTTCGTGTACAGAATAACAAAAAAAAAGAAAAAGTGAATATTAGTTTTCTTTTCTTTAAGTATATTTAAAATTATTAATTTTAAATCACACTAGTTTTTGTGTGTTTTAAAATTATTAATGTGAATATTTTAGACCCATTTTGATAGTATAATTACCAAATTAATTTTATCATGAATGTTTGTTACGTAGTGTAGTTTAAAAACTTTCCGTGACTGATTTTCGATACTTGAAAAATACTGTATCATTTGTGAAATCAGTTGTTTAAAAATATATTTGGAATGTCAGTCTTACACAGAACAGTATTATAAACATGTTGGGTCACTCACTAGTTGAGCAAATGCCTGGAGAATCTATAATTGTACTCAGTTTGTAAATACATGTATGTTGAAACAAAGTTAACTAAATTGTATTGTAATTTAGTTAAGTTTGTTTTGTTTAACAACACCACTAGAGCATATTGATTTATTAACCACCAGCTATTGGATGCTTTACCTGACCAATTAATGTTACTAAACAGTCAATTACTACAGGTAAAAATTGCACAAACCGACTTTGTATGATTTTAAAATATTGTCCTTGCCTCTGCTCATGTAGATCCCTCCCCTATTAAATACAAAACCAGTTTTCATTTTACTAATAATTGTTAGGGTAATGACTAATTTGGGAACACTAAAACATGAATATTTTATAAACTTTAAAATCTGGAAATTCCCAGGTTGCTCCATGCATGCAGTCAAGTCAGTCAGTGGGCTGTCTATTTGTAGAAAAAGCTTTTAGTAACTGATTATAAATAAAGGTGGAATGTTTGATCATTTTAAACAGCTCCCCTGACAGAATGAGACTAGGAGGGCCATCTGGCGTTTCAGCTGCCATTGATGACCCTCTGTTTGTACATACCCTTCCACTTTAATGCGTGCCCACACAATAAAGTAGCCTTTATTGGTAGCCAGTGTCACTTCTCATGACAGTGAAGTTTTCACAAGTCTGTTGCACTATTTTATATACTATGTTCTGTCATGTTGTACTATGTTTTACTATTTGATTACATTCTTTTGAAAAAACAAAAACAGAAAAGAATGTAATAAAATGGGGGGTGGGGGGGGGATTCAGTATTGGGAAATTAACTATATTGACTGAGTTATACATACATACTAGTAAAAATAACATAGATGATTTATTTTTAAAATTTAAAAACCCGGTTAAATATTAGAAATATATACTCAAAATTGTAGCTTTAAAATCTGTAAATGGCTTCATATTTTCATGGATGACTTTAATCATTTAGCATGGATTAACACTTTTATACATATATTAATCATTAACTTTCACACCCCCCCCCCCCCCCCCCCCAATGTACATAAATATAATATGATGAGCAGTTAAAAGTAAATTTTGAGAAAACATTCAGTTGGGGAGTGGGTGGGTGGCGGGATTTAGCTCAGTCGGTTGAGTGTTAGCTTAACCCTTATCCTGCCGTTGACGTGTATACATGTCAAGCGTCGTCACAATGACGTCACTTTGCATTGTTTTCATTTAAAAATCGTTTTCTAAATTAATTGTTGACATTTTTGTCAGAAACAAAGTAAGAAAATGTCAATAAATAGTCTTAGAATGACATATCCAAATATTTGCTAAATTGCTGTTGTACATCTCATGTTTTTTTAAAAACAAAAATGACCCGTCAAATAGCGCGTGCTATTGTTTGTTATTGTTTCTTGTTTTTTTGGTAGCGGTTTCTTTTATCTCTACAAAGTTGTCATAATATACTATTATATATGAACTACATTATGACAGTTGGATTAAATTAGAAAAAGTATCACCTTTAATGCCTGAAAAAGGTACAAACACAATCAAATAATTGTAATCCGACGGCATAAACAGTCGTCGAAAAGCGCCATTTCCCTGTTTCTATTTATAAACAACAGGTCATGTGACAGCATATTTCCCGCCATACAATTTTACAGCAGTAGTACACATTGCTTGCATGTGCGGCTAACTGTTTTCATTAATAATTACAACGTGGTTACTTATACTACAGCAGACGATATTCTAACTAACTATGTTTACTTGAACAGTTACGTCGACTATATGATCGAATACGCACATGTGCTCGGTGTTCGTTGTTGTTTTGTTGTGTGTTGTTTTTCTGCCAGTTTTTCCTTTTTAACATTCACATTAGTATTAATCACTACTGAGTGGATATATATTTGTTCTCATTTTTAAAAAATGAATTACAAATGATAGGTTACGAATATCTGCTGAAGTAGTCTGCAGAATACCGTGGCCTACATTATTTTCAATAACCAATCACAAAACATTCTCGTTGCGTGTCACACATAATTATGTGGCGCCACCGGTTTTTTGTTTTTATTACTGTACCAGTCGCGGATCCAAGGATTTGGTGTGTGGGGATGGGGGGGGGGGGGTGCCGTGCATGGCTTTTTATGAATAAGCGTATATGCATTAAATGTTTTGTAATAATGTTGTATGGTGGATGACAATCTTTTAAAAATCAGGCATGTGTGCTGGGATTTTAGGTAGGGGTGTCTGGAGAGCGAAGTTTATAGGGGATTTCTGTAATGCTCCGCTGAAATATGTATTCAATTTTTTTTTTTTTTAATCTGCTCGAGCAGGGACCGGAAAAGGGGGGGGGGGGGGTCGACCCATTCCCTGCACACATATCTGCAAATGTTATAAAGATAAATTAATCATCATGAGGTAAACTGTAGTTGTGTTGCACTGTTGGATCTATTGTATTTTGATAAATTTATTAGTACCAAAATCTAAAATTTGGGCGAATACTACAGAGACATTCGGGCAAATTGAGCTGGCCTAAAACCTTTTCATCATGTACTAGTAGTTCCAACATTTCTCCCACAATACTAGTTGTAATTAAATCCATGTAAAATTGTGTAGTGCTTCGTTTGAAACCCTATATTATATATAGCTGGTTGGCAGTAACGCTAAAACTAATAAATGTTTTTTAGTTGGTGGTATTTTCGTTTAATTCAGGCACAAATTAGCCTGCCCTTCTCCCTCTCCCACCCCTACAAAACAAAACGGGATCCCGTACGCTTATGATTAGTATATCAGGCCTGTACGGTACCAATTGGTGTGGATGCGTCGGGGTTATACACACCCTTACCGCGAGGTCCAATTTTTTTTCCATGCAACAGTTATCGACCGTTTTTTTAGAACATCAACACGGTCCTTTTTCGTGTTACGCAACACCCCAAAAAAATTTGTGCGGTAACTATATGGACCTATATAAAATATGAAAATTACAGTAGGATAATGGTTTGCAATAGATTCAGAGTAAGTAATCACGTTTTTTATTTTTAAAATACGGTGATAACTAAATTTTTAAAAATAACAATTAAAAAGAACAGCATTCCACGTACTTTAACAGGGCGGACACTGTTGTGTAGGCAACGACCCGAAACATTGTTTTTGTCTCAAAAATCGTTAACAAATTATTTAATGCAATTAAAATGTTGTATTCTGGATGTAATAATCACAAATCATAAAACGATCCTATATTGTTGATAAAAATATCAAAGAAAAATCGCAAAAACTTCGAAGTGTAGTTGACCTATATTATCGACCCTTGACCCAGATACAATACTTCGCGGGACCAACTGCCAGTGATTTCTTCTTCTTTCACTCCGTCAATAAACATATCAGAAGAAGTTTTATATATAAATTCATGATTCCGATAATAATGTTTTAAACATTTACTTGTGTGACCTATTGCGGTAGGGAGCACATTTTCTACGTCCGCTCGGACTACTGTGCGTCACGCGTTTCATGTTTTTGACTTATCATTTTTTTTTAAATCAGTTCCAACTACATTTTGTGCCACACATAAACACATTCTGACCTCCCTCTCCAAGGGCCTAAGCGACAGGGCCCAAAATAAAAAATAAAAAAAATGAAGCGGCATAGGCCTAAGCGTACGGGCTCTCATTTTTGTTGGGGATGCAGGCACATTTCTGCCAGAGTTGAACGAAAATCCCTGAATCTAGATAACAACAATTATTATTCATATTAGCTTTACTGCCAAACAGCAGGGTCTCGGCTAACGGGTAGAGGCAATGGTGTGTGTGTGTGTGTGTGTGTGTGTGTGTGTGTGTGTGTGTGTGTGTGTGTGTGTGTGTGTGTGTTTTTATTTTTTATTTAACGACTCCACTAGAGCACACTTATTAATCATCGGCTATTGGATGTCAAACATTTGGTAATTTTGACATACTAGTAGTCTTAGAGAGAAAACCCCCAACATTTTTCCATTAGCAGCAAGGCATCTTTTATATACACCATCCCAAAGACAGGATAGTACATACCACAGCCTTTGATATACCAGTCATGGAGCACTGGCTGGAACGAGAAATAGCCCAGTGAGCCCACCGATGGGAATCAATCCCAAACCAACTGCGCTTTACCACTGGGCTGCATCCCGCCCCTGGTGTGGGAGGAATGCATTGGAGGGGGGGGGGGGGGGGGTTGTTAAAATAATAGAAAAATAGTTTATTGATACTGATGTTTTAAGTATGTAACCTTCCTGAAATGACTGCAAAATGGTGTCTTGCACCTTCCATGCTCATTGGTTCATTGTTTAAATCCTAGTTACAGCCCTGAACAGCTATATAGGGTTGCAAACGAATCACTACATATTTTTACATGGATTACAACTAATATTGTGTCAGAGTAAAATGATGGAAATACATGGTTAAAAGGTTTTAGGCCAGCTCATTTGCCCGAAATGCTATACCTGGATAGTATTCAAATAATATATAAAGGCAAATAGATGACCAGTGTATATAACTTGTGAATGTCCCCTAGGTGGGGATGGAGATCACAATAGTTATATAGAAATTGCATATTCGTGACCCATTTCCTTGTGAATTTGGTCATTCTACCCCTCTCCTAACGGTGGGGCACAAATAGGGGAAATTAAGCCAATTATCGTGTCCAGGAATACCATACAAATATCAATTTTGCGAATTTCGTTAATGTTATGTCCCCTGCCCCCCCCCTCCCCCCCCCTCAGGTAGGAGACAAATTCATTAAACCATCTATTACATAGACAAATGCATTTAAACTATTATGTTTTCAGAAATACTAGACCATTTCCAACCAAATTTATTTGATAGTTGCTCTCACCCATGGAAAACCCAAAACCATGAATTTGGTCATTTTAATCCCCCTAGGAAAATGGGTGCTCCGCACTCCATGTGTTTGGTAGTTGTGGTCAGCAATTTACTCAGGTGACCGTTTAGATCTATTTTGTATCATGCATAAGTGTTCAACACTAGATACACATTATGTATACGGTACATATCGAATTTTAATTAGGGCTCACATGTTGATGTTTGTTTCTTTGGGTTTAAAACATTTTTTAGATGAATGGACATTTTTAATTTTTTTTTACAATTGTGACCGTGTGAAGCACTATGGCAAGTATCTTGTGTCACAATAAATTACGGAAATACATAAAATCCTTTTTACTATTTCTATTATTCTAATATCAGTGTCCAGGGTTTCTGCCAGAGGGTATGAAGGGTAAAATTATGTACCCTAAAATCTTGGGAATTAATGGATACGTTTTAATAATTTTTAGAATGATTATAGTAAGATAGCTGCTGCTTAAAGTGTGTACATGAAATACAGTGTCCAATTTAAAAAGATTCCAAACCCCATAACCACCTAGTTGCGGCAGTTATGATGTGGAGTTTTCAAGTACCCTCAAATTATTGATTACTGGTGTCCTTTACTTTTGACCGTATGACCCAAAAGTTGCATGCACACAGCAAATAGTTTCCAGTTTTACATACCTTACCATGGTAACCAATAGTTTGCATTGGTTACCATGATAACAGTTTCGATCTGGGTACCATGGTAACATATAGTTTTGAACTGGTTACCATGGTAACAGAATTAATAAGCTTCATATATCTTTTCTACAGGCATAGTACAATTATGTCACTATACATTGTTGTTTTTTCTCAGTCCTTGAAAATAATATTTTTTTTGAAATTTTCTGTTTTGCATTGGCTACCGTGGTAACAGAATTCACAATTTTCACCCATCTCTTGTAAACAGCTGGGAGCTTATTATTACATCATTATACAGTGATTTGTATTCAAATAAATTCATTTAAAACATTTCATATGGGAAACGGTTCCTCTTTTTGCATTGGTTACCATGGTAACAGAATTAATTATGTTCATTTGAAAATAACAGGAAGTAAAAGGGCATATACCTTTTTTAAAATCTTGTGTCATTTGACAAAGATATATAAAGTAATAGAGATAGTATACATATTTTTAGTGTCTAGGTAATGTTGGACACAATGTCTACAAGTTACAAAAATGCGTTGATGGTAGTATGTGCATTTGACCCTATTATTCAAAAATAAAATTGGCTGTCTACTTAATTCTTTTTCTAAATCGAGTAGTATGGTTAATAGATCACACCATAGACTTAAATTAAAAGCAAAATATTAATTTTTAATTAAAGTTTTCATAATTATTAATGAAAATATGGTATATTGAAATTTGCAGGTGTTGCCATGGTATAAATAATATAACTGACTATAAAATGTTAGCCTTATGTATGTGGATATTCTTAGTATATATGTGTGTAATTTCATGCTGAAATGTCAACTGATTTTAATAATATTACCAGAAATGTATAATAGTTAATGTTGGAAATTATGTTCATAATTTACACAAATGTGTTGATAGCCGAATGCGCATCTGATCCTGTTTTTCAGAAAAAAACGCGGTTGTCAACTTAATTTTTTCTTTACATCAAGCAGTATGGTTAATAAATCACAGCATAGACTTAAATTCAAAGAAAAATATTAGTTTTTAATTAAAGTTTTCATAATTATTAATGAAAATATGGTATATTGAAATTTGCAGCTGTTGCCATGGTAACATAAATAATATAACTGACTATAAAATGTTAGCGTTACGTAGATGGATATTCTTAGTATATATGTGTGTAATTTCATGCTGAAATGTCAACTGATTTTAATAATATTACTAAAAATGTATAATAGTTAATGTTGGACATTATCTTCATAATTTACAAAAAAGCGTTGATGACAGTATGTGCATTGCACCCTATTATTCTGAAAAAAATGGCAGTCTGCTTAATTTTTTCTTTAAATCAATCACTATGCTTAATAAATCACAGCATACACTTAAATAAATAAAAAAATAGTAGTGTTTTATTCATGTTTTCTTAATTATTAATGAAAAAATTGTATATTGAAATTTGCAGCTGTTGCCATGGTAACATAAATAAAATAACCATCTACAAAATGCTATCATTACGTAGGTGGATCATTATGGTATATATGGGTGTAATTTCATGTTAAAATGCCCATGGATTTTAATAAAATTACTAGAAATGTAGAACAGGTGAAAATTCTTTAAATTTAGCAAAAAGAATGCGGTAGGATAAGGGTTAAGATGCTTGCGTCACAGGATCGAACCACCTTGATACATCCATTCAACTGATTGGGGTTTTCTTGTTCCAGCCAGTGCATCACAACTGGCCAAAGGCCGTGGTATGTGCTTTCCTGTCTTTGGGAAAGTACATATAAAAGATCACTTGCTGCTAAAGGAAATATGTAGCAGGTTTCCTCTGATGACTGTATCAGAATTACATATGTTTGATATCCAATAGCCGATGATATAGTAATCAATGTGCTATAGTGGTGTTGTTAAACAAAACAATCTTTAAACAATCTTTCAACTTTTTTTCATGCTTATATCCAATTGAGATTCAAGCACACTGTCCTGGGTACACACACCTCATCTACATATATTTGGAATGCCTGTCTAGGCGTCTTGTTGCACTAAGATCACCTTAAGTGCCAAAATTCTAGTACCTTATGCGTTTAAAGTGATATTAACGCTAACATTGCTTCGTGGACGGCACCTTGGTCATTTAAGAAACAGGTCTCTGGACAGACAAACCAGGCACATACGTTTTATTCCCACTGTAAGAGTTTACTAGAACCGTAATTGAAAATAAACACACCAAAAAATAATTAAATCTTACTAGATTGAAAAAAAAGAAAAGAAAAAAAAAGTGTGTCGTTTTCCAGTACTCTCTGAAATATCTTCCATTGTATTCTGAAAACTGTAATGAAATATCTTTGAGAGATTTTGCGAAAGTACAAACTGTGAACAGCTGATAAGGAGAGCATGGAATTCAGACTTTGCTTTTGAGAATTATCTTTGCTGAGAGACATGTCTTGGAAGTGACTATCTGATTGAGCCAGCTTGGCAAATGGTCCTTCCATCTCTCTGAAGCATCACCCCACCAGTGGTCAGTTAAAGGCTGTGGTAATTCCGTCCTGGCCAAATAACGGAATATTTTTAACAAGTAAAATAGCATCTCCATTAAAATGTGTGTTTTCTGCCCGACTCCCATGTGATAATGATAAAAATTCCAAAAGAGAAGAAACTTATTTTAGTCCTGCCACAGTTGTTATCTATCTCGTTAATTTGTATGCTCCATGCACTAATGGCAGCTTATATTCAATGACCCCCCCCCCCCCCCAAATCCCTTCCCTGTTAAACAAATGCTGACACATGCATATGTGAGTGCACACACATACACACAACAGATCTGACAAAAATGTACTCTGTATACATAAAGATTAAAATATGCCCCCCACAAGAAACTGCCCTCTCCACTAGGTATTATGCCCCCCCCCCCACACACACCCACCACCGCTCCAGATATCATTCCTGCGTAATTTATTTTGGGAACCGGTTATTGTTTTGTCAGTTTGGAAACTATAAATTAAAACATATAAAATGAAATATATTGATTTTTAGTAGAACTCCCAATTGTCTTTGTCTACGGCCATACCACGTTGAAAGCACCGGTTCTAATCCGATCACCGAAGTTAAGCAACGTCGGGCCCAGTTAGTAGTTAGATGGGTGACGGCCTGGGAACACCGGGTGCTGTAGATATTTTAGAAGAGGGGTGAGACGTAGCCCAGTGGTAAAGTGTCTGCTTGGAGCACGGTCGGTCTAGGATCGATCCCTATCAGTGGACGCATTGGGCTATTTCTCGTTCCAGCCAGTGCTCCACAACTGGTGTAACAAAGGCCGTGGTATGTACTATCCTGTCCGTGGGATGATGCATATAAAAGATCCCTTGCTGCTAATCGAAAAGAGTAGCCCATGAAGTGGCGACAGCGGGTTTCGTCTTTCAATATCTGTGTGGTCCTTAACCATATGTCTGACTCCATATAACTGTAAGTAAAAATGTGTTGAGTGTGTTGTTAAAACATTTCCTTCATGTATATAGTGGCCAGCTGTCTGTCTCTACTTCAGGTACATATGGGCAATCAATTAGTTCAGTTCTTTATTGTACTCAAATATTTCTAGACTGGTTATTGGGTTCTTCACTAGCAGGCTCAGGGGTAGATTAGGAATTTGTTTGATATTGTTTATACCCAATTACGGTTCAAACTCTTATGTCCTGGGCACACCTCAACTATATGGGCTGTATTGTCAAGACCGGTTAATAATTTTATTTTGATTTTACCAAATATTTGGATATAAGGTGTGGAATCTAGATGGTCCTTTCCACATACTATGGAAATTACTACAAGTTATTTATTTCTGAGTCGATTGTTTTCTAAATTGCACACAAAATAGTGTTTTGTTATTTCTAAAATACTTTTACTTTCCTCTTATGTCAACCAAAATTAAAATTATTGATAAAAACGTTTTTGTAGGAGAATGGGACGGACTGACTATACCTCGTAGGATCAAACCACCTCAGTGAACACATTCTCTGATTGTTTTTGTTTTTTTGCCTACCGGTATCTCAACCAGTTTCCTATGTCTTGTATATTAAAGGCCATGGTATGTGCTGTCCTGTCTGCCAAAGAGCATGTAAAAGATCCATTGCTGTTAATGTAGAAATTGTAAATGTGTGCTCTAATTATCAAATGGTTATGCCATCGGACTTAAGGCTGGTAGATACTGGGTTCATATCCCACCTTGGGCAATGAGGGAGTTTCATGCACCCACTTCACAGGTGGGATTATGGGTGTATTTCCCGAGTGTATGACCCCACATGAGGGATGATTACCCGGCATACACTGCATGTTCTGTGTACCCCGGGCTCGGGTGATACCGAGATAACTTTCTAACTGACAGCAAGTGTGGAGCATAGCCCTGTCAAGTAGTCCCATACCGAAATGTAAATAATGCGGCTTTACCATTCATATCATCATCTTCCATGTTTGTAATGTCCATTAAACAAAAAAGTCTTTGTCTCTCTGTTAAATGTTTGTCGCATTTAAACTAATTTCTTCTTATTTTTAATTAATCACTGGCTATTGGATATCAAACATTTGGTAATTCTGTCATGTTTTGTAATCTTCAGAGAAAACCCGCTACATTTATCCAGTTAACACGTTCCCACAGACTGGACAGCACATACCACGTATAGCCTTTGATGTATCAGTTGTGGAAAAACCCAATTACAGAAGGGGTCCACTGATCAAAGCATCTCAGGTGAATGAAATTTTATTTTTATTTTTTATTTAACGATGCACATTTAACACATTTTAATTACGGTTATATGACGTCAGACATAAGGTTAAGGACCACACAGATATTGAGGGAGGAAACCCGCTGTCGCCACTTCATGGGCTACTCTTTTCGATTAGCAGCAAGAGATGTTTTATATGCACCATCCCACAGACAGGGTAGTATATGCCACTGCCTTTGATATACCAGTCGTGGTGCACTGGCTGTGACGAGAAATAGCCCAATGGGTCCACTGACGGGGATCGATCCCAGACCGACCGCTGTACCACTGAGCTATGTCCCGCCCCCTCAGGTGAATGAATGGCGGGACGTAGCCCAGTGGTAACACACTCACTTGATGAGTGGTCAGTTTGGGATCGATCCCCGTCGGTGGACCCATTGGGCTATTTCTCGTTCCAGCCAGTGCACCACGACTGGTATATCAAAGGCCATGGTATGTGCTATCATGTCTGTGGAATGGTGCATATAAAAAATCCCTTGCTGCATTAAGAAAATGTAGCAGGTTTCCTCTACGAGTCAGAATTACTAAACGTTTGACATCCAATAGCTGATGATTAATAAATCAATGTGCTCTAGTGGTGTCGTTAAACAAAACAAACTTCTCAGGTGAATGAATGCTCAACCATTGAACTAGCTTTATCTCCACCTGGCAAGGGAACCATATAAATGCACCATGTGGCAAAGGAACCACTTTTTATCTTGCATACAAATCCAGCATGTGGCAAAGGAACCACTTTTTATCAAGTGCATACAAATACACAAAATGGGTGAGGAAGAACAACAAATGCATGCCATTGTAGCCAAATGTTGTGTTTTGTGGCTGCTGTGTTTTTGCCTGGGTCTGGGAACTGACCTTTCCTATCGGCACTGGAGATCAGCTGCCCACAAACTGCATGCATCAAGGTGTTATTTTCACAGACATTTCCACCACATTAATATCGGTAAATACGGCTATGATGCTTGCTCTTATCTTGGTGTAAATCTCTGGGGAAAATGTTCCATTTATTTCCATGTGCTGTCACTTGGAACAGGAAATGTTAATATTATTGTTTTTGTATGAAAAGAAAACTGTTCACAATCAAAGAAATTGGGATGTTTTATTTATAATGCTTGAACAAAATGACAGGTGTGGAGGCATGTCTGTAATTATTCTGGTGAGAATTAGTCTTGTTTCAGATTAACTATGTTAAATTATAATTATTATTCATGAAATTGTGTTTGGTTGTAGGATAACTTGGTGGATCCTTTAGGCTTACAATTTAATGATAATTTGTGAAGAAACTTGGTAACTTTGAATTGAAAACCCCCCACACAAACCCCAAACCCCCCAAGAAAAAAAAGTGAGACATAGGTCTTACGTTTTAAATGGTGGTGGTGGCACCAGGGTCATGATGTGAAAATGGCAGCCATCTTCATTAATCTGGGACTTTTCAGTGTCATCAATTAAAATCTCTATTTCTCGATCCAGCCAGTGCACCACAACTTACATCAAAGGTCGTGGTATGTGTTATCCTGCCTGTGCAGTGGTGCATATAAAAGATCCCTTGCTGCTAATCAAAAAGAGTAGCCCATAAAGTGGTGACAGCGGGTTTTCTCTTTCAATATCTGTGTGGTCCTAACCATATGTCTGATGCCATATAACTGTAAATAAAATGTGTTGAGTGCGTCGTTAAATAAAACATTTCCTTCCTTCCTTCAATTAAAATCTGATTATTAATTCCTGCTAGAATTCACAGTGCACCGTCATATCGATTAAAATTGTGTGTTTTGATCAGTTTTAAACTTGTGAAACCTACTGATGTTTACAGTGCTCTAGAAGCATTTTATGGTACACGAAACATATAATTCTGCTGAATTCTTGTTGTATAATTTTAGTCTTCTCCATTTGTAAATAGAAGATCATGATCTACACATTTTGGTCCTCTTGGAAGCATAGTCAAACAGCTAACTTAGACATATTAATTAATTAATTAATTAATTAATTTATTTATTATCAATCCATGTCTTTTAAGAATAGACCATCTGCTTTTTAAAACCAAAATTTATAAGAATGAACACTTAAGCTGAAAATAATGTCAATTTTATGGTGTGCAAATAATTAACAACACACTTTACAATTATGTCCCACAAATTTTAAAAGATTCTGGGTTAACTATACTGTTACCAGATTGTGAATTAATTATTAATGCTTTTGGCAGCTGACATGTTATTAAAGGAAAGGTCATCGATATGATGGTGCACTGTGAATTCTAGCAGGAGTTAGTAATCATATTTTAATTGATGATGCTGAGAAGTCCCAGATTAATGAAGATGGCTGCCATTCAAGGTCACAGCATGACCCTGGAGCAAGCCGTCTGTACTGCCTGGCTTTGTTCAGTCACACTATCAGTATGCCCCCCATGGCGGACTAGTAGGTCATGTTTCAGATGAAATTAACTGAAATCTTCAAAACCATTAGTCAATAATAATATATCATGTAACACTATTCATGTTGTCTGTGTCAGATGTAATTTACAGTTAAATCTGATTGTAACGACTCCCTGAGGGAAGAGAAAGGATTGTGTGTTTAATTATGACAACACAGGCGCATGTGCAGGTTTTGGGGGGTGTGTGTGTGTGTGGTGGGGGAGCAGTGGCTTTGGGGTTCTTGACAATTTTTCCACATGCAAACCTCACCATATTTTATAGTCCATTTGCATCAAAAGAGAATGGATGAGTTGGCATGTAACTTAATAATGAATAATGTTAAAGCTCGTAAAAAATATTAGTTTTATACCCTTATATAGGAGAAGCCACGGTGGCGTCACATGTTTTGATCACGTGGTACCCCGTGAGCGCTGGTAGGCAAGAAACCAGTTGACAATACTGGCATTAGTAGTAATGAACAATCGAATGTTTTTCCGTCAATTAAATCAGTGTAGACTAGTTTTGATGAATGGTATTTTGTCATGGTAATTTCATACGTTGTTGTTAGATGCACAAGTCACTGTAGTAAGGATTATGAAATTAGTTTCATCAAATACAGTGGAAGCGAAACGTTGAACAGTTAAAGCTGACAACAATCAACTTTGCCCATCCCACAACGGAGATCGTCATTTTATACAAGGTTTGTTGTATGTTATTCATTCGTAATACTAATACACGTCAGTATTTATTGAAATGAAAATTGAAAAGATAATAATAAAAAAAATAATAATAATAATAAAAGCCCCCACCAAACTGACATGGAAACAAAGATACCCTGTGAACAGTAGGCCTACCCAGTCAATCGACAAACAACGTTTTATGTAACTTTTTGTTTGTATTGACAGATCCATTATAGTGGGTAAAACAAAAATCTTAATATATTTTATATTGTATTATGCCATAAAATATGTAGGTGGCTGGAGTATTTATATTTTTAATTAAATAACAGGGAGCTGTGTGTGTGCGTGTGTGTGTGTGCAATCAAGCATATATATATTGTTTCATATGAAAATGGTTCTGAAATATTTCCATTTATTAATTATATTACCGGTATATGTTAATTATAATGTTTTACTTTTTTTATTGAAGAAGTGATCCACAGGTGTATTTGTAATGTGTAAGTTGATTTTTTAATAATAAAATAAAAGGTATAAACATTTCAGGGTGGGATATCAGATGTATTAAATCATTTGTTTTGGATTAAAAATAAATAAATACTAATAATAAAACTGGATATTGATCCACAAGTTGGTGATAGCCACCATATTTTATTAAAAACATAAATTATGTTACATGCATTTATTATATAAGTTATCTGAATTTGTTTGCAGCAAATAAAGAAAGAAAAGGGGAGCTGATTGTATTTATAAGTATTATTGTCATCAGTGACAGATGTCAATATGTCTTCACAAATACATTTATGTGTATTCAAATATTTCAATAATATTCAATATACACAATATAAAACTTTCATACTTATATATCATAGAAATTTACCAATTTTCTTATTTTTTTCTAGGTATCAGTGATCCCTGTTTATGGACAAAAAGAGAACCGGCAACTCTTGGATGAAAAATGGGCCTTTCACGATGAATTAAGGGCGTTTAAGTTTTAGGGTGAATTAAGGGATGCTAAGGAGAACACTGGTATCAGATTCAGGGATTCTTTTCTACAGTATCTCATGTTTCTGTGCATAAGAAGGATACCAGAACCTTTTTCACTGACTTTCCAAACTACCATATGCAATATTATTGGGGCTATTCAGTATGTGATGATGACATTGATAACACTTGGATTTAATCTTCTTTTTTTACCAGGATCTCTATTTTCTAATAAAAACAGACTTTACAAAATCAATAAAATTATATCGAGAAACAATAGACAACACATATTTATTATTTTCTTTTTCTATTATCATTATAAACCAATGATCAAATGATATTTGCACTGTGTTAATGTGTGTCTTAATTAAAACATTGTATTGTTACCATTTACAGTAATTTGTTGTTGGGAAAGGTAACTGACACTGTTTTAGATTTGAAAGGAAGGAATCTTTTATTTAACAATGCACTCAAGTCATTTTAATTACGGATATATAGAGTCGGACATGTTTAGGGATCACACAGATAATATTAGGGAGGAAACCTGCTGCTGTCACACAATGGATTACTCTTTCCGATTAACAATAAGGGATCTTTTATATGCATCAGCCCACAGACAGGATAATAAATGGTGTAGCCTTTGTTACACCACTTGTAGAGCACTGGCTGGAATGAGAAATAGCCCTATAGGACCACCAACAGGAATCAATCCTAGATCGACTGCGTATTAAACTATGTCCTGGCCTGCATGGGATTAGGCGATTAAAATATTAATGGCAATTTTTATGTATATATATATATATATATATATAAAAAAATAATGCTACAAAATGTTCTGAAGATGGAACCACAAAGGTGAGGGACCAAGTAAATTTGAGATGTATCCGGTTTAAAAGGCTAAGTTCTGTACTAATATTTAAAAAGGGACGCTGTAGCTAGGGGGAGCAATGTATGTGTGGTCATGGAACATGTATGGAAACTAAATTTAGGTTCCTCCATTTTAATACAATGTGTTAATATGTATCCGATATCAGCAAGTTTAAGGAATAAAAAAGGACTTGATAAAATTAATAGTTTTAAAGTTTTTGTAAAGTTTTCTAATAAGATACTTGCTTAAATTTATTGTTGATGAAAAGCCTTACAAATGAACCAGTAGACAAGTCTGATGTGTTATATATATATAACTACTGTCTATATATTGTCTACTGGTTGTTCATTTGTAACAAATGTTCATATATATATGTGTGTGTGTGTGTGTGTGTGTGTGTGTATATATGTACATACGTATATATGTATATGTATATATACATACATATATATATATATATATATATATACAGTCAAACCTGCCTTCGCGGCCACCTCCATATGGCGGCCACCTGTCCATGGCGGCCACCCTGAGGTCCCCCCAATGAATTTTACTATATATTTTACCTCTATATGGCAACCACCTGCTCAACGCGGCCAGCGGCCACACTTTTGTCATAAAAAAGCGAAAATGAACCTGCTATCGCGGCCACAATTGTTTTTTAGTGCAAGTTAGAAAGAAATGTCGGCAATCGTAAAAAAGAATGTAAGATGTTTTTGTTGATGTAACCAATTGGCTTGATAAACAGCGGTCTGTTAAAGGTCGTCGGTCGCTTAGCTGTGTTCGTTAATTAACAAGTGTTTTTAATCTGGATTAACGGTGCGATGTACTAGTCATCGGCGGGGGTCATTAAACGCAGTTGATAAGAGGGTATCTAGCCTAAAACAACTTGAGTTAAACGTGTCAACTCTAGAAGGAATTAAATACTGCTGCAGTTTATTTCTGATATTTATTTTCAAAATGCCACCTAAATAGTTCTATTGCAACATACGTGTAATTGTTTTTAAAAATTCGGACTTATATATGACCTGCATACGGCGGCCACCTCTCTATGGCGGCCACTTTTGTCATGTCCCACGAATGGCCGCCATAGACAGGTTCGACTGTATATATATATATATATATATATATATATATATATATATATATATGGGTTATTTAAAATTGTTTAAAGAAATAATTTCCTTTATTAACAAAGTGTAGTCCAATTATTTCTTTTAAACAGTTTTAAATAAAAAATATAGGCCTACTCGTTTTATTTTATTATTTTTATTTGTGTGTGCGCGCTCGTTTGTAATGCTTTACTTGAAATATGGACCAGACGCTTTAAAAATACATGGACTAAAAATATTTATTCAGGTGAAAAGAAAAAGAAAAAAAAGGAAGTTTGCTATAGTTTTGAACTCTGTCAATCGTCAAATTTTATGGGTGGAAAGAGTACATGTATCTCCTCCATACAGGAGCTATGTAGAATAGCGTTCCCGTGCTACAAGCGGTAATTTAAGCACGTGTTGGCCATTCTTTGCTATTCACGCTACGCTAGTTCGCTTTGTTACTAATGGCCATTATGATAGACTTCTGCCTACCAGATGCGCGCGCATGCTGATACGTGACGTCACTTCCCTAAACACATGGCTTCTCCTATACATACATTTACCGTATTTTTTAAAAACTTTTTATACGTAAATAAGAACATTTTTCTCAACAAACTACACCATCAAATTGCATAGGTTAAATCTCATTTTTAATTAAAGAAGTGAAGACAGAATGCTGCAACTGACATGGTGGGAAGTTTCACCATAATTGTTGCTAGTAATTGATAATGCTATATATAAAGGCTAAAAGTAGAACTGCACATGCATTTGCTTTATCTTGGCTGTTGCATCAGTGCCTTCATCCCTTTAAGGGACAGGGTGTAGCTCAGTGGAAAAGAGCTGAATTGATGGAGTAGGTCCAGAATCGATCTGTCTGTGGGATGGTGCACATAAAAGTTCACTTGCTGCTAATCTGAAAGAGTAGCTTATTGCATGGTGGCAGCAGGTTTCCTCTCATCTGTGTGGTCCATAACCATATGTCCGATGCCATATAACTAATTAGGGGCACTGAAGGTTCTTCAATGTGGAAGGAAGGAAGGAAATGTTTTATTTAATGACGCACTCGACACATTTTATTTACGGTTATATGGCATCGGACATATGGTTAAGAACCACACAGATATTGAGAGAGGAAACCCACTGTCAACACTTCATGGGCTACTCTTTAGATTAGCAGCAAGGGATCTTTTATATGCACCATCCACAGACAGGATAGTACATACCACAGCCTTTATTACACCAGTTGTGGAGCACTGGAGAGAAATAGCCCAAATGGGCCCACCGATGGGAATTGATCCTAGATCAATCACACATCAGGCGAGCGCTGTATCACTGAGCTGCGCTCCGCCCCATGTATGATCAAACCTCCTTAATGGACTTCATTATCTTATTGTTTTTTCCCCATCCCAAACAGGGCTTCACAACTGCTATATCAAAGGGCAATGGTATGTTCTATCCTGTCTGTAGAAAAGTGCATCCCTTACTGCTAATATAAAAAATGTAGTGGGTTTCACCTGGACACTGTCAGAATGACCAAATGTTTGACATCCAAAAGCTGATGATTAATTAATCAAAATACTCTAGTGGTTTCACGACTAGTTTAGCAAAAGCTGTGGTATGTGCCATCCTGTCTGTGGAATGGATATAACAGATCCCTTGCTACTAAAGGAAATATGTAGCAAGTTTCCTCTTTAAGACTGAAAATCACCATATGGTTGACATCCATTAGCCAATGATTAATAAATCAATGTACTCAAATGGTGTCATTAACAAAACAGATTTTAAAGTTTTATCCAGTGGTTTCATTCATGAGAAACAAATGATAAATTTGAATATTTTATATGCTGCCAAAGAACAATTGCTGTATGTAACAGATGTTTTAAAGAGAACTTGATGATTACCAATCTTCGTGTCAAAATTGTAGTTCCCATGTGCTGAGGTGTCGTTAAATATTCCATCATCACAATTGTCCAGTTGACAATGTCATCCAAACTAAGAACATGTTGCTGTCGGCAACATCTCAAACAGAGTAATTAATCCAAGTGGGAAATACGATCTTCCACTTGGATAGGCGTTTCTTCAGTAAAAACATCTCACAAACATTTTTGGTTACAGGGCCAATTATTCCAGCACATCATTGACGGGGACGTTCGGCTCATTTCCTGAGGCGTAAAAGTTTCCTTGGAGGAATCGGCTGATCACGGGCCGATATTGAGCTCGTGGCTAACCTGATGAGGCACTCGCCAAAGGAAATAAAAGAGAAATGGTTCCATCACTAAGTCAATGCAATCAAGAGGTAGCATTCTCGAGAGACTGAGAGGAGGAATTTACTACGTGCCTGTCTCTGACACCCGTACACCGTGGTCATCACTTCCTGTGAAGATCTTTGTTTAAAGTCCACTTTCATCTCCTGCTTTCAAGTTCACTGTAAGTATTTATTTATTAATACCATTGGCTCTCTGATGAAGGAAGTGTTTTATTTAATGACGCACTCATTTTATTTTCGGTTATATGGCGTCAGATATATGGTTAAGGACCACACAGATATTGAGAGAGGAGACCTGCTGTCGCCACTTGATGGGATACTTTTTTCGATTTGTAGCAAGGAATCTTTTATATGCACCATCCCAAAGACAGGATAGCGCATAACACAGCCTTTGATAATACCAGTCATGGTGTACTGTTAGGAACAAGAAATAGCCCTATGGGCCCACCGACGGGGATCTTTCCCAGACTGTCGTGCATCAAGCGCAGTGCTTTACCACTGGGCTACGTCCTGGCCTCATTGATGAAGGGGCGAAACTTTAAAAATGCACTCAAAATAATTTTTTGCGTGATTAAGGTAGTGGATTTTACTTCCAGGAACAAGAAGTTAATATTTTTCTTGTTTAATTGCCCAATTCATTTTTATTTATATTGGGGCAGACTACATGGTATATGAAGCACTGGCAGCTAATATTATGAGATGAGCTTCGAAATATGCGTTAACCTGTTTGTCTCTGCTAAATACAGGTGATTGGTTAAGCAGGTTGATATGTATATGAAGTCAAATAAGAACTTTATATTTTGGGACTAGCCTGTGTTACTTTGTGAAAATGCATTTTCAGTCCAAACAGTCATTGTGTTTTATGTATAAAAATGACCGTTAAAAACCAGTACATTCCTATACTGTACAAGTAACCTACCATAATCAAACTGCCTAGACTGGAACACTGTATGGATTGTTGATTTATCTGTTATATATACTGACTATATATATTTGTGTGAACAGTTATTATAAAAATACGTCTCTAAACCGGACACCCAAGAGACCAAGTAAGAAGTCTAGTTTTAAAGAGTATCTGGTTTACAGGGGACAATATTTCAAAATCTTAGGTGACCGGAAATCAGTTCATGTGAGTTTTACTTTGGTAACCGATTGTTCAGTTTATACGTGAATATAGTTATCGTAAACGATGAGTTAGGCCTACCTAAATAAATGTATTTAAAAATATAAACTGATTTTAACTTTCATTACCGATATATGGTACTCTTAATTTTAAAATGGAATTGTTCACCACTTAACCAATTGGCACTTCTTGTGATTTTAAAGTTGGATAACCGACTCGTGAAATATAGTGCCCTGGTTTAGAGAGGTTCTGTAATGATATTAAAAAAAATAGACCTTGAAAAATGTCCTGTTTTAAGGCAAATTCAGCTTACAAAGAGTCCGGCTTTGAGGGATTTCACATATAAAAAAGTTCCTTAATATTTCATTAATTTTTGCACAGTGTTAGTACTATTGTAGGTGATACAGCAAGGGATTTGTATTGATTCTATATTCATCATTGATTATTAAATCATGTTATACAGCTGATATTTCACACTGTTAGTACTATTGTAGATGATATAGCAAAGAATTTGTATTGATCTTTATTTGTCATTGATTATTAAATCATGTATACAGCTGATATTCCACACTGTTAGTACTACTGTACATGTAGGTGATACAACAAGAGATTTGTATTGATCCTTTATTTGGCATTGATTATTAAATCATGTTATACAGCTGATTTTTCACTCTGTTAGTACTATTGTAAGTGATACTAGGGATCTGTATTGATTCTATATTCATCATTGATTATTAAAACATGTATACAGCTGATATTTCACACTGTTAGAACTACTGTACAACAAGGGATTTGTACTGATCCTGTATTTGTCATTGATTATTAAATCATGTTATACAGCTGATATTCCACACTGTTAGTACTATTGTAGGTGATACAACAAGGGATTTGTATTGATTCTTTATTTGTCATTGATTATTAAATCATGTTATACAGCTGATGTAGGTGATACAAAAAGGGATTTGTATTGATTCTTTATTTGTCATTGATTATTAAATCATGTTATACAGCTGATATTCCACACTGTTAGTACTATTGTAGGTGATACAACAAGGGATTTGTATTGATGCTTTATTTGTCATTGATTACTTATTGAATCATGTTATACATGTAAGATCTCTGTGTAAGTGGAACAGTAATTGGAGGTGTGGCCTGGTAATTCCTATCTACCTGATCTTAATTACTACATACACTTGTGTCTGCATGGTTCCTGGCATCTCTGACTGGCACGATAAACTCGGTAATGTGGCTAACCAACGCAAGAGTTCTGTTCTCTGTGATTCTGTTTTCAGTGAACGTGTTATCAGGATGAACTTAATCCTAATTGCTGTATGTATATGCTTTTGATCTGGATACACACCTGTTGTTACGGTCTACTAGTATGACGTTTTTTGTTTTTTACCTGCCTCATTAGCTTTGTGATTAAGCCACCATATTTGAGGGGTGGTAGGTGCTGGCTTAGTGGGGATGTGGAGCGAGAGAGAGAGAGAGAGAAGAGAGAGAGAAAGAGAAAGAGAGAGAAAAAAAGAAAGAAATGTTTTATTTAATGATGCACTCAACACATTTTATTTATGGTTATATGGTGTCAGACATATGGTTAAGGACCACACAGATTTTTAGAGGAAACCCGCTGTCGCCACTTCATGGTCTACTCTTTCTGATTAGCAGCAAGGGATCTTTTATTTGCATTTCCCACAGGCAGGATAGCACAAACCATGGCCTTTGTTGAACCAGTTATGGATCACTGGTCAGTGCAAGTGGTTTACACCTACCCGTTGAGCCTTGCGGAGCACTCACTCAGGGTTTGGAGTCGGTATCTGGATTAAAAAATCCCATGCCTCGACTGGGATCCGAACCCAGTACCTACCAGCCTGTAGACCGATGGCCTAACCACGCCGCCACTGAGGCCGATGAGAGAGAGGGAGAGGGAGGGAGGGAGGGAGGGAGAGGAAGAGAGGGAGGGAGAGATAGAAGAAGAAGAGAGAAGAAGAGAGAGAAGAGAAGAGAGAGAAAAAAGAGAGACTTACAAATAGTGTCAAAGGCCATATGTATGTGCTATCCTGTCTGTACATATAAAATATATCTTGCTGCTAATAGAAAAATGTAACCGGTTTCCTCCAATTTAATAGTCAGTGGTTCATAAAAAAGAGAGAAAAAAAAGTGCACTAGTGGTGTCGTTAAACAAAACAAACTTTAACCGTTATATCCCATTTCTGCCCAGATACTGAAATATGTGTACATAGCACCATCTATAGAATATGCATGTATCTTTGAAAAGTCTTCAGTGCATCGAGGTGTATAATCTTAAGTGTATGTACTATCATGTCTGTGGGATGGTGTATAATAAGGTTCCCATGCTCCTAATGTGAAAATGTAGCGGGTTTCCTCTCTAGGACTATATGTCAGAACGACCAAATGTTTGACATCCAGTAGCCGATGATTACTAAGTCAATGTACTCCTGTGGTGTCATTAAACAAACCCAAGCTTTAATTTTAACTTTATGTTAATTACATTTATTTTCTGTGGCTGTGAGATTTCAACTTGTATAGAGCTATACCAACTGGTTTTCCATAACACAACAGCTTCTTCCAGTTGAGGTGATACAGTAGTCACCAACTGTTTCCACTTATTCACTGGAGTATTTAGGGTTCCGTGGCTCATCTACATAATGAAATAAAAACAGCAATTTGTGAAGTGCTTGATTGTTGGAAATCAACAGTTGATTTGCCCAGCAGTGATCTTTCTAGCTTCCAAGCAAGTAGTTGTGTAATGACATGGATGTTGTGAGCCGGGATTCCCCAGTGATTGAACCATTATTATGAGGGGTCTCTGGGTCTGCGGAAGCTCATCTCGGTGGAACCAGTTCCATCTTGTAGCAGGTGTTCTGACAACGGCATCATCAGTTCATGCAGTGACGTCTCCCAGTTGGGTTTTTGTGAATAGACATTTACTTAAAGCCTATTTATTCCAGATACATTTGGTCTCTCTCGTGACTTCTTGGCTGTAATGACTCATCCATTTTCCTATAGTCTTTTCAAATAGGTTTTGTAGTACCGTGACTGTTAAGCTGGGATTAAAAATAAAAAAGATTTATTTTTTAAAAAGTGTAATAAATCACAATGCGTAAAAGGACTCCAGAGTTGCACGACAAAAAAAGCATAATAAAAAAAAAAAGCATAATAGATCACAATCCATGAAAGGATTGAAGACTTAAAAGCAATTAGAAAAACTTTAGACACAACTTCCCATTGAAAAACTGCTGCAAATTGCACAAACTGATCAATACAGTTTCACGGTTTTAGTCTTTTCTAGAAGTGGTTTGTAGTCTAGTCGTTAGATCACTTACCTGAGCCTATATCAAAGGATTATAGAAGCTTTTCATGGATCCATTTGAGTTATTTGTCTTTGCAACTGGTGCTAATAACTAGCATATCAAAACCTGTGGTATGTGCTGTTCTATTGGGAAATTGCATAATATACAAAGGTCATTTGCTGCAACCAGTATTCGATGATTGATGATTGATATATAAAAGACCGTGGTATGTGCTATCTTGTCTGTGACAAAATGCTTAATAAAGATCTTTGGTAATAACTGGTAAATTAACCTATGTGGAAAGGTAAGGCAAGGAATATATGTTTGCTGACACCATATCACATTTTAAGATAAAGCTATTTGGTGTTGTAACATGGTTATTTTGACACTTCGTTAAGATGAAGAGAGAGAGAGGAAGCCTGCTGTTGCTACATAGGCTACTCCTACTAATAAAGCAGCAAGGGATCTTTTATATGCACTTTTCCATTGACATAACCATATACATACCATGGCCTTTGATGTACCAGTCATGGAACACTGCAAACCTCACCATTTAAAGGGATATACCCTAGCTTTTAAACACTAATGCATATTTTTTACTATTAGAGCCATTTTTGATAACTTACTTAGATTTTATGGTTTAGATTATCAATTTCCGTACAATTGAAGTGTTTTTGGTCATCCTGGTGTTTTTAATATCACAAAATGCATTTCTCATATTTTTAAAAATCTGAGAAGTAACAGTTTTGAGTTTTAGTCTATTTTTAGAAGGTATTTCACCATTTCAAAGTCACAGACTCGTGTTTCACTCAATTGTAACTTTATCCAAATGTGTGTTCAGGTTTGTAGATTAACTGAACTTAGTGTTAATTTTCACGGGTTGTATTTAGGGTATGTCCCTTTAAGGAGAAGGCAACTTAACTTCTATCAAGTTTTCTCAGATAAAATAATTTCACTCAGGTGCCTTTATTAAAAAACAAAATCATGGATTTTTCATCCAATTTTTGGTGCCCAATGGCAAGTAAAAAGGACATCCAAGGCATTTGCTGCAGTTGCTGTTGTAAAATTAGAACCCTGTAAGTGAGTGTTATTCTACTGACTCAGGGGACAATATTTCAAAATGTTAGGTAACCAGAAGTCAGTTCACGTGAGTTTTACTTAGGTAACTGATTGTTCGTTATCATGAATATAGTTCTCATAACCGATGAGTTAGGCCTACCAAATCATAAAACACGAACTATGGTTCTGTGCTACATTGGTGGTTCATATGTATTTAAAGACAAACTGATTTCCTCTTTCATTACTGATATATTGTACTTTTAATTTTAGAATGTAATTGTTCACCACGTAACTGATTGGTGGTTCTCGTGATTTTAAAGTTGCATAACCTACACACGAACTAAACACCGGTTCTCGTGAAATATTGTGCCCTGTGACTGAGCCAAATCCTGCTTCAGTGGGTTTCTTCTCTCACTTTACAATTAACATGTATAGCTGTAGTTTAAACTGAAATGTGTGGGTCATTCAACAAACATTCCTTTCCAACTCACTGACAGTTTTATCAGAAATTTGTGACCCTTACATTTAATACGGTCGACATTGATAAACTGATGCCATTTCATAGTCTTGCAGAAATACTTCTCTAAAGACATTTTACCATTAAAAGGGATCTAAAAATCCATTCCTCAATGCAAGACTGAATGCATGCCTGGATTGCATGTATAATCAAACTGACAGCAGAATGGAAGCAAAATCATGATCGCTATAGGCAACAGCAGGTTTTTCAATGCAAAAACTGAGCATCTTATGAAAGCTTATGATCCAAGTTGATCTGAAAAGGAACTAATCAGCACTTTGTGATGGAAGTGCCACTGGCTGGGGGCTATCTGCTGAGCTTGATGTACGTGATTCAATAGGCAAATTACTGACTCGTGTGTTTTGTTTCTCGTTTTTTTTGTATTCTATCCACATCACACATGCATGACCATTACGCAGAAAGATGATTTGTATTTATTGGACTTTCTGTAAAGTGCTTTTAATGATCTAAATAAGATGCTGAAGACAAGCTGACATTCCATTTTAAAGGGAAAAACCTATTGTCACTATGAATATTATTTTAAAAGATTTGTGCGTCGTCTTCTGTTATGCAAACACCCAATGTTGTCAACGACATGTTTTTGTTGGTGGTGGTTGTAGAACTCTATTATAACTGTTTTGTAACTGTTTATGCAGAAAATTGTTTTAGTAAGTTGTATTTTAGTTTATGGTGATAAATCATGTATCGACAGTTTGTGGTGTATTTGATTGAAGTATATAACCTTGTTGTGTAATATAATTATGTTGGTAAAAAGAATGTTTTAAATGAATGTTTATCTTACAGCATTTATCATAGTTTATTGATTGTAACTGCAGATTCTATTTTGGAAACATTCTCTTTCTTAACATAAAAAAGAAAATTTATGTTCATGGGATAAAGGAATAAATGGGTGGATGGATGGATGAGTGGATGGATGAGTGGATGGATGGATGGACAGATAAATGAATAGATGGATGGGTGGACGAGTGCATGGATGGATGAGTGGATGGATGGATGGACAGATAAATGAATAGATGGATGGGTGGATGAGTGGATGGATGGATGGACATAAATGGATGGATGAGTGGATGGATGGATGGACAGATAAATGGATGGATGGATGGATAGATCGATGGAGAGGATGATTGAATCGATGGAGAGGATGGATAGATGGATAGAGAAATCTGAATGGATGGATGGATGGAGAAGATGGATGAATAGATGGATGAATGAATCGATGGATGGATGGATGGATGGATAGATCGATGGAAAGGATGATTGGATCGATGGAGAGGATGGATAGATGGATAGAGAAACCTGAATGGATGGATGGATGGAGAGGATGGATGAATAGATGGATGAATGAATCGATGGATGGATGGATGGATAGATGGATATGCATGGATGGATGGATGGATGGATGGGCTGGATAGACGGATGGATGGATGGATGGATGGATGGATTGAGAGATAGATGGATGGGATGGATAAAGATGCATGGATCGATGGATAGAATGGATGGATGGATTGAAAGGATGGATGGATGGGCTGGATAGACAAATGGATGGATGGATGATTATATTTGAAAATTAATTGATTAGCTTCTACCATGATAATGATCAGTAATAAAATCCATCAATAAACAGAAAATGTCAAGGTGATAAGATGCAGCTGAAATCTGCAAAAGTGAGTTTGACATAAAGAAAACATAATAAAATTGGTCTTAAAGGCAAATTTAGCAAAATATGCATGGCAGGTACATCATCTTAATAATTTAAATTGTTAACAAATTCATATTCTAATTGACTACATAATCAAAAGTTGATAAGCAATAAGAAATGATTGATGATGCAGTTGCAACCAGTGCCCAATATACTAGATGACTGTATGTACTGGTTTGTTTAAAGGACTAAATTGGTAATTATCAGTGACATAGAAAACAGTTAATAAATAAATCATATCAGCATCATATTGGAATGTCAAGAAATAGAAGTTATTACAAGAGACCATAATGCAGGTTGGCAACCCCTACAGAATCCTTGCAGTTGTACTAAGTATTCCTGAAACTACATCAAATAGTGTATTTTCTTTAGAACATATGCTCTGATAGGTTCACTGTAAATGTTTGAAAAGATCTAAGCTATAATAGACAGGATGTTTTGGAACTGTGTTTATGTTGCCGGGCCAAATATTTTATGTTCCTACGGACGCTTTCCATTCCATATTCTCTTAGCTGCAGGAGTTGTCGGTTTCCATGTGGTGCCGTTGCTTTGATATATGCACAATAAAATATATCCATCATAGAGACTGGAAGCTTGAACAGTGCTTTAACTATTTTCTATTGGGATTATACTAACTACAATTGTCTGACAAGTTGCTTGGTAAGTAATACAGCTTTTATTGATTTAAAAAAAAAAAAGTTTTTTTTTTTAATTTGCAGTTTGTTCATTAGGCAGTGCAGTGAAGTAGAGCCTCCTCTCACAAGACAAAAACATTTACTTTTTTGGTTGAATATTATATATATAATAACCTTTTGAACGAATTTATCTTGCCGACTTGTTAAACCATATAGCCAAATAATCAAAATAACGCCAGACAATAATTGTTAACAATTTATTAACGGAGCCGTACCACGCGGACGCGAACGAAACCACTTGCCAGTGACGAAAAATAGTTCCATCGATAAACAAGTTTTTAACTTCAAATGTTTTAATACAAAATTGTCTGAAACAGATATTAATAAAAATGACAAAAAAACCACTTTTTTTTATCAGAAATGTATGTAGTAAAAAAATTAAAATATTAAAAATAAAAAACAAAAAAACAACTGTTGCTAATCGCGCATTAATACAATAACACCACGACCGTAATTAGGTGGCCAAGTTCAACATTTCAGCTTTTAAAAGTATTGAAATAGTGTATTTTATAGTAAAAATAAAAATAATTATATATACTTGATTGATTATCAATGTTATTTATAATCTAATTATTGCTTTAGCATTAACTGGGGCGGCTGGAAACTGTTGGAAATTACAGACGGGGTATAAGAGAATTTGGCTCTGCCCACAGGGGTATAAGGGATTTGTCCAACGGCAAACAACCAATGAGATTAAAGAATTTTACATGAAGGCGAGATAATTGACAATGTTCACCCACAACACACAACATTGCTGTATATGATTTTTATGTGGCTGCAATAGGCTTCTTGGTGTGCATCCTTCCTTCCTCCTTTCTCTCCCTCTCTCTCTCATTATCTCTTTCCCTCCCTCCCTCCCTCCCTCCCTACCTCCCTCCTTTCCTACCTCCATCCCTCTCTCTCTCTCTCTCTCTCTCTCTCTCTCTCTCTCTCTCTCTCTCTCTCTCTCTCTCTCTCTCTCTCTCTCTATACATGTATATATATATATATATATATATCCCTCCTTCCCTCGTGGTGGGATGTAGCCCAATAGTAAAGCACTCACTTGATGCGCAGTCGGTTTGGGATCAATCCCCATAGTGAGCCCGTTGGGCTATTTCCTCGTTCTAGCCAGTGCAGGATGACTGGTATATCAAAGGCCGTGGTATTGTGTGCTACCCTGTCTGTAAGATGGTGCATATAAAAGGTACATTGCTGCTAATTGGAAAGAGTAGTACATTGCGTGGCAGCAGCGGGTTTCCTCTCTCATTATCCTCTCATTATTAGAGTGGTCCTTAACCATATGTTGTAAATTCCTTCCTTCTCTCTCTCTGTCTCTCCCTTCTTTCTCTTCCTCTATATATATATATCTCTCTCTCTATATATATATATATCTCTCATTCTTTCTCTCTCTCTCTCTCTCTCTCTCTCTCTCTCTCTCTCTCTCTCTCTCTCTCTCTCTATATATATATATATATTCTTCTCTCTCTCTCTCTCTCCCTCCCTCTCTCCCCCTCCCTCCCTCCCTCCCTCCCTCCCCCCTCTCTCTCTCTCTCTCTCTCTCTCTCTCTCTCTCTCTCTCTCTCTCTCTTTCTCTCTCTCTCTCTCTTGACCAATTGTCTAAATAAGGTGCTGAGGTGTTATTAAAGAAATATTCCTTTTCTTTCTTTTTTTCAGATTTCATTTCTAAAAAATCTTGATAATTGTTTGAAAAGTAAAAAAAAAATTATTTTTTTTAATTAGCCAGGCCAGGAGACCTGTTGTTCTCTTTACAGTTGCATGTCAAACTACATATTTAAAAGAAAAATTTAAACTGAAAGATAAACAAATTCCAGTATGTAATAAAATCTATTTATTACAAAATATAGATATACTACCAAATCAAATCCCATAGATGACAACAGTAACATATGTGGCTAAAACTCCTACCTGCAGCGTATCAATCGATATCAACACCACGGATATAAATACTACCACACCTCTCCCTTAAAGTGAATCAGAAAAAATTGGGGGTCAAGCTGCTCATTCCTGAGATAACGGGTAGAGTCTATGACTACCTAGTTCCGCACAAAATTCGAGTACTTTTTTTTTACAGGTATCCCATACATGTTTCAAGCACAAGGCTACTTGACACAATGGTACTAGATGAAATAAAATTCCATATTTTTTTTACCCAGATGAAACAATTTTTTTTTTACAACCAACACACTCGCATTTATCACCAATCACAGGACTTACAGTGTTCACTTCTCTATCAAAAGTTGGATGCACTTTGACCCAGCCAGAAGTTATTTGGTTTAGTATTACCTAAAGTGTGTAACATACACATATTATTAGAACTTTATATCATCATTGTAATATTGCCTTATTTTATGTGGTAGGGGGAGTGGAGGTTAAGTTAGATGTAAAATTTTCCAAAATCAGTTTTTAAGTATACAGCACCCCCACCACCCCACCCGTGATTTCTTAAAACCCCAAATTAAAAGTAATCTCGATCAGCACAACCATCTGCTTCAAAAGTTTTAAGCACTTAAAACTGCCCAACCTGTAAATGAGAGAGAGAGAGAGACATATTATAACAGTTATCGACAGCTCTGGCTGACTGAAGAAATAAATCAAGCCAAAATCATGGCGGTTTATTCCAGCATCCATGTCCCGAGCTCGTTTCACTTGGGTCTGGTAATGGCATCACATAATAAAGTTGTCAGGTAGATATTTTTACAGCTGTACTTAATGCACGGACCAGTCTGCCATCTCCGGTGGTGTGCATGTATAAACACAGAGGAACAACAATAAAAGAAGAGCCGCAGTCATTGAAGCCCTGCATGTCTCGTGTACAGTAGAATGGCGGCATCCATCAACACCTGTCTGTTGGCTCCTGATTGGGGGTTTGGGGGGGGGGGGGGGGGGGGGGGGGGGGGGGGGAGATGATTAGTGAAGTCCAGAGGTTAAGAAGTTAGTTTTGTTTTAGTTAATGGTACCACTAGAGTACATTGATTTATTAATCATCAGCTTTTTGAAAGTCGGAACAAAGCTAAAGTTTGTTTTATTTGTTCAACACCACTAGAGTACATTGATTTATTAATCATCAGCTTTTTGAAAGTCGGAACAAAGCTAAAGTTTGTTTTATTTGTTCAACACCACTAGAGTACATTGATTTATTAATCATCAGCTTTTTGAAAGTCGGAACAAAGCTAAAGTTTGTTTTATTTGTTCAACACCACTAGAGTACATTGATTTATTAATCATCAGCTTTTTGAAAGTCGGAACAAAGCTAAAGTTTGTTTTATTTGTTCAACACCACTAGAGTACATTGATTTATTAATCATCAGCTTTTTGAAAGTCGGAACAAAGCTAAAGTTTGTTTTATTTGTTCAACACCACTAGAGTACATTGATTTATTAATCATCAGCTATTGGATGTCAAAAATTTTGTAATTTGAAATATACACCTGGTCTCAAAGAGAAAACCTGCTACCTTTTTCCATGAGTAGCAAGAGATATTTTATATGTCAATGAAGCTCTGAGAGTCTCGTCACAGAATAAAGTTGTCAGGTAGATATTTTATATGTCAATGAAGCTCTGACAGTCTCGTCACAGAATAAAGTTGTCAGGTAGATATTTTATATGTCAATGAAGCTCTGACAGTCTCGTCACAGAATAAAGTTGTCAGGTAGATATTTTATATGTCAATGAAGCTCTGGGAGTCTCGTCACAAAGGTAGATATTTTATATGTCAATGAAGCTCTGAGAGTCTCGTCACAGAATAAAGTTGTCAGGTAGATATTTTATATGTCAATGAAGCTCTGACAGTCTCGTCACAGAATAAAGTTGTCAGGTAGATATTTTATATGTCAATGAAGCTCTAAGAGTCTCGTCACAGAATAAAGTTGTCAGGTAGATATTTTATATGTCAATGAAGCTCTGGGAGTCTCGTCACAAAGGTAGATATTTTATATGTCAATGAAGCTCTGGGAGTCTCGTCACAGAATAAAGTTGTCAGGTAGATATTTTATATGTCAGTGAAGCTCTGGGAGTCTCGTCACAGAATAAAGTTGTCAGGTAGATATTTTATATGTCAATGAAGCTCTGGGAGTCTCGTCACAGAATAAAGTTGTCAGGTAGATATTTTATATGTCAATGAAGCTCTGACAGTCTCGTCACAGAATAAAGTTGTCAGGTAGATATTTTATATGTCAATGAAGCTCTGGGAGTCTCGTCACAGAATAAAGTTGTCAGGTAGATATTTTATATGTCAATGAAGCTCTGGATGTCTCGTCACAAAGGTAGATATTTTATATGTCAATGAAGCTCTGGGAGTCTCGTCACAGAATAAAGTTGTCAGGTAGATATTTTATATGTCAATGAAGCTCTGACAGTCTCGTCACAGAATAAAGTTGTCAGGTAGATATTTTATATGTCAATGAAGCTCTGGGAGTCTCGTCACAAAGGTAGATATTTTATATGTCAATGAAGCTCTGGGAGTCTCGTCACAGAATAAAGTTGTCAGGTAGATATTTTATATGTCAGTGAAGCTCTGGGAGTCTCGTCACAGAATAAAGTTGTCAGGTAGATATTTTATATGTCAGTGAAGCTCTGGGAGTCTCGTCACAGAATAAAGTTGTCAGGTAGATATTTTATATGTCAATGAAGCTCTGAGAGTCTCGTCACAGAATAAAGTTGTCAGGTAGATATTTTATATGTCAATGAAGCTCTGAGAGTCTCGTCACAGAATAAAGTTGTCAGGTAGATATTTTATATGTCAATGAAGCTCTGGGAGTCTCGTCACAGAATAAAGTTGTCAGGTAGATATTTTATATGTCAATGAAGCTCTGAGAGTCTCGTCACAGAATAAAGTTGTCAGGTAGATATTTTATATGTCAATGAAGCTCTGGGAGTCTCGTCACAAAGGTAGATATTTTATATGTCAATGAAGCTCTGGGAGTCTCGTCACAGAATAAAGTTGTCAGGTAGATATTTTATATGTCAGTGAAGCTCTGGGAGTCTCGTCACAGAATAAAGTTGTCAGGTAGATATTTTATATGTCAATGAAGCTCTGGGAGTCTCGTCACAGAATAAAGTTGTCAGGTAGATATTTTATATGTCAATGAAGCTCTGGGAGTCTCGTCACAGAATAAAGTTGTCAGGTAGATATTTTATATGTCAATGAAGCTCTGGATGTCTCGTCACAAAGGTAGATATTTTATATGTCAATGAAGCTCTGGGAGTCTCGTCACAGAATAAAGTTGTCAGGTAGATATTTTATATGTCAGTGAAGCTCTGGGAGTCTCGTCACAGAATAAAGTTGTCAGGTAGATATTTTATATGTCATTGAAGCTCTGGGAGTCTCGTCACAGAATAAAGTTGTCAGGTAGATATTTTATATGTCAATGAAGCTCTGGGAGTCTCGTCACAGAATAAAGTTGTCAGGTAGATATTTTATATGTCAATGAAGCTCTGGATGTCTCGTCGCAGAATAAAGTTGTCAGGTAGATATTTTATATGTCAATGAAGCTCTGGGAGTCTCGTCACAGAATAAAGTTGTCAGGTAGATATTTTATATGTCAATGAAGCTCTGGGAGTCTCGTCACAGAATAAAGTTGTCAGGTAGATATTTTATATGTCAATGAAGCTCTGGGAGTCTCGTCACAGAATAAAGTTGTCAGGTAGATATTTTATATGTCAATGAAGCTCTGGATGTCTCGTCACAGAATAAAGTTGTCAGGTAGATATTTTTACAGCTGTACTTAATGCACGGACCAGTCTGTGATCTCCGGTGGTGTGCATGTATACACACAGAGGAACAACAATAAAAGAAGAGCCGCAGTCATTGAAGCCCTGCATGTCTGTGTACAGCAGAATGGCGGCATCCATCAACACTTGTCTGTCGGCTCCTGATGGGGGGGGGGGGGGGGGGGGGGGGGGGGGGGGGGGGGGGGGGAGATGATTAGTGAAGTCCAGAGATTAAGAAATTAGTTTTGTTTTTGTTAATGATGCCACTAGATTTATTAATCTTCAGCTATTGGAAAGATGGAAGGAAAAAATGTTTAATTAATGACATACTCAAAATATTTTTACTGTTATAATATGTTGGACATATATTATGGTAAAGTAGCACACAGATAATTAGAGAGGACACCTGCTGTCTCCATGCAATGGGTTGCCCTTTCCTATTAACGAAACATGCACCATCTAGATCATTATTGACCTTAATATAAGACCACTGTAAATAAAGGCCACTGGTCTTTGTAGACAAGTGATGTGTATAGAATAATTATTGATTATACATCATTTTAAAATGGGATGTAGCAGAGGTGGGCAGTATTGAAATTTGAGGTTTCTTATCAATATTGATTTCCATTATTATCGGTGTGGTATTTGGTATTAGTACAATACCAATATCGAGCGGTATTTTCGGTATACTCTATTTTAAATGCATGTCTGAGTTAAATAAAATTAAATTCCATACACAAAGCTCTTGTCTGATTTATACCCAACCCATTTTGCGTTCGTCAGAAATATTGTTAGTGCTTTACTAAATGGCGGGAAACATTTTTCAATACCGAAATTTTGGTATTTTGAAATTTGCTCAGTATGGTAAATCTGTATTAACATGATACTGATACTGAATGGTATATATGGTATATTGCCCAGGGCTACTCGTCTGATGTACGATCAGTCTAGAATTGATCTGTGTTAGTGTGCCAAAATGGGCTATTTCTTGTTTTCCCAGTGCTCCACAACTAGTGTCACGAAGATCATGATATGAATTATCCTGTTTGTTTGAATGCTGCATATAAAAAAACCTTTGCTGCTAATCGAAAAGCGTAGCCCTTGGAGTGGTTGCAGAGGGTTTCCTTTTATTATATAACATTTAGTGAAATATCTTAAAATACCATTGAAATAAAAGTGTTATCACTGTCTCAGTGACGATAACAAATTTTAGAGTGAAATTTTCACTATTTCACTCTAAAATGGGTTATCGTTACTGTAAAAAGTGTTATCTTCACTGTAAAAAAGCCGGAACTATTTTGCTGCTGGCATTTTAAAAATAAAGGTAAATTGCCAAAAGTTATATAATAAATAGAAAATTTCATGTTTTTTGTCAAATATGATTTATATCTCATCTCGTGAAGTTTGCAATCATATCACACTTGTCGCGCAAGCCCGAC
This sequence comes from Gigantopelta aegis, assembly GCF_016097555.1. NCBI lineage: Eukaryota > Metazoa > Mollusca > Gastropoda > Neomphalida > Peltospiridae > Gigantopelta > Gigantopelta aegis. Next base: position 74,440,115 of record NC_054701.1, read on the forward strand.
TCATGAGATGTGATTGCTAACTTCACGAGATGAGATATAATTCATATTTGACAAAAAACATGAAATATCCTGTATCCCTCATTATTTTTGGGGTCATACTTGTAGATAAAAATATATTGTGTGCATCTTTCTGTATATCATTTTCTTTGAGTTGTGTGTTTGATGGGGCTAGCTTTCTTCATTAGTCTGCAAGTCTTCCAATTACTCTGCAGTGTCTATCATGTTGCATATTGTATTCCCATCTGGCAATTTGGGACTTATTCAGACACATTTATTGTGTCATGGAAGTGTTTAAAGTTTTGGATCTCTGGAGATGTGTCTACTGTGTCATATTATTGCCTATTGACCTCATTTTGAGATTAATTTAACATGATCACAGCTAGAGCAGCTGCTGATGTAGATTGTAGCTCAATGGTACATGTCTAAGGTTTGGTGGGTTGTTGGATCAATTCCTTGTGGTGGCCCGATTGTATATTTCCTCCATTATTGTGGGTGCAGGACGTAGCCCAGTGGTAAAGCACTCACTTGATGCTCGGTCGGTTTGGGATCGATCCACCTTAGTGGGCCCATTGGGCTATTTCTCGCTCCAGCCAGTGCACCACTACTGCTACATCAAAGGCTGTGGTATGTGCTATCCTGTCTTTGGGATGGTGCATACAAAAGATCCTTTGCTGCTAATCGGAAAGAGTAGTCTATGAAGTGGCGACAGACGGTTTTCTCCCTCAATATGTGTGGTTCTTAACCATATATCCAATGCCATATAACCGTAAATAAAATGTGTTGAGTACGTCGTTAAATAAACCATTTCCTTCTTCTTCTTTCTTCTTGTGGCCCCATTGGATATTTCCTCCATTATCGTGTTCCATAACTGATATATCAAAGAAACTACTAAATATGCTGTTTTGTCGAAGTAAAAGTACCCATGGTACAAAGTAAAACAGTCCAGTTTTAAGGAGTATATGGTTTAGAGAGGTTCTGTTCTGTTTTGATATTTAAAAAAGGGTTTTGAGAGAATTGTGGTTAACAGAGGGTCCAGTTTTGAAGGATTTCAGTATATAAAAATTCCCTTGATACTCTTCAGTAGAAGTTTATAATGGGGAAGGGGTTGCATGTCATTAATGTAATCTAGTTGGGCGGAATTGATGAACTGGACTCCTTACTTTCTACAAAGCAAAATGAATTACTTTACCCAAAATATTGAACCCCACATAAATCTGCACTTGTTTCCTCTTACTGTCTGGACCAAGTGTTGAAATAATCATGTGCTCACCACTAACACTAGCAATAGTTTAAAATGTGCTATGGTATCATTGAAAAAAAAATCCTTTTTATTTTCTTTTTCTAAGTGGAATTCAGACTTTGTAACTACAACAGGCCAACCTTTAAAAACTTTTAGCTCGTTGTACCATATTATATATTTTTAAAAAATCATCCCTTTTTATCAGTGTTATATTATATAATTTTCATTGCCAAACAACCCACAGTTAAAATGATGCAGCTTGCTTCAGTCAAGTCTTAGATCCATGAAACTTGAGTCGCAGCTGCAGCTATGAATGTTGGGGCGAGACATAGCCCAGTGGTAAAGCGCTCACTTGATGCGCGGTCAGTTTGGGATCGATCCCCGTTGGTGGGCCCATTGGGCTATTTCTCGCTCCAGCCAGTGCACCACGACTGGTACATCAAAGGCAGTGGTATGTGCTATCCTGTTTATGGGATGGTGCATATAAAAGATCCCTTGCTGCCAATCGAAAAGAGTAGCCCATGAAGTGTCGACAGCGGGTTTTCTCCTTATCTGTGTGGTCCTTAATCATATGTCTGACGCCATATAACCATAAATAAAATGTATTGAGTGTGTTGTTAAATAAAACATTGCCTTCTATGAATGTTCATCTTAGTGCTTATTTAATAAAATGTGAACTTTTAATTTTTATTTTTAATAAATATAGAACTAGATTAATTGAAAAGTTGTTTTACAGCAAACAAATTCATGGTAGTTATTCAGAGACTTAGTTCCAAAAGATTCTTGTTCGGAACCATATGTCGGCTATTAACATTATGCATAAATATTTTTGTAATGCTGATAATTTTCTTAATGAATTTGTTGTGCTTCCGTATAAACAACCTATAGCTGCCTGCCTGGACACCATAACATGCATGCAGCATGTATACACGAAGATACGAGAACGGGTTATAGGTATTTCTCTTTAACTCTTGGCTGGTGCAGTTTAAGGTTCAACGGTACTCCCGGTCCATTGCACTTTGTGATGACTGCTCAAGCAAATAAGTGCATCTGTCTGGCGACTGTGCACTGGAGTTATCTCTCTTGATCTGCGAGGTATTTCTCAGCTTGAAGGGGTAAAGCGGTGCCGTATCAGTTGTAATCTTCTTAGAGAATTGCCTTTGAGCATGCAAGTACCTAGCCCATGAGTGTGAAAAAGTAAAAGTGGCTAGATCCCATATTATTTATTGTACAGTGGGTTTCTATCTAGCATCAGGAGTGATGTGCAAGCTGTAAGTTGTTTGATGAACTGTATTGGAAAGGAAAGGAAAAGAATATTTGTTTACAAACACCTCGGCACATTTTAAAATAACGGCTATATGACTATTTGGTGTCTAATTAAAACGTGGTTATTTTGACACTAGGTTGAGTTAAAAACAAAGAAAGCTTGCTGCTGCCTCATAGATTATTCCTACCAATAGAGCAGCAAGAGGTCTTTTATATGATAGAGTAAACAGCAAGAGGTCTTTTATATGATCTGTCTCATAGTAGATAGGAGTAAATATTGTAGCCTTTGATGTACCGGTCATGGGGCACCAGTTGGGACGGGGGCGGGGGGGGGGGGGGGGGGGGGGGGGGGGATTATAAATCCATTAGAGTGTGTTTGATCTGATGACCCAGAGCACCTCAGGTGAGGACTATCACTAAGCTACATTCTGTGCTGATCAGTTGTATTGGAGTGTATTGAAAAAAAGAAAGAAATGTTTTATTTTTAACGATGCACTCAACACATTTTATTTACGGTTATATGGTGTCAAACATATGGTTAAGGACCACACAGATAATGAGAGAGGAAACCCACTGTTGCCACTTCATGGGCTACTCTTTTCAATTAGCAGCAAGGGATCTTTATATGCACTATCCCAGGGTAGTACATATCACGGCCTTTGATATACCAGTCGTGGCGCATTGGCTAGAATGAGAAACAGCCCAATGGACCCACCGATGGGGATCGATCCCAGACCGATTGCGCATCAAGCGAACACTGTACCACTGGGCTACGTCCCGCCCTCTGGAGTGTATTGAAACCGGGATTTGTATGTAATGTAATGTAATACACTTGTAGTCTAAAGGGACAGACCTAACTAGTTTTTAAACACTACAGCATATTTTTCAGTATTAGAGCCGTTTATGATCACTGAAATTAAACATTACTTATATTTTATTGTTTAGATTATCCATTTCCGTAGAACCAAGGTGTTTCTGGTCATCCTGTTGTTTCTAATATCACAAAATTAGAAAAGCATTTTTCATATTTTTAAAAACGCACGTGCGTCTGAGAAGTAGCAGCTATTGATTCGAATTCTAGTCTGTTGTTTAAAGATATTTTCCAGTTTTAACATCACAGACTCTTGTTTCACTCTGTTGTAACTTTATCCAAGTGTGTTACAGGTTTGTAGATTAAATAAACTTAAGTGTCCATTTTTACGAGTTGAAACTAGGGTCTGTGCCTGTAAGATATTGCAAATCTCTTCACAAATTTGCCAAACAGCTAATAGTATAGTGTGTGACTAGCTTTAAACCGTGTAATGATAAAATAAATTATAATATATTCCTACTGGTATCCATACCATTCAGTTTCAGTTGCCAACCCAGCTTGACATTCTTTAGTCTGGATCTATTCCTTTGTATTTTTGTCTTTGTCTCTTCATCCATCTGTCCATCTGCCTGTTAATCATCTGTCTGTCCATCCATCCATCCATCCATCCATCCATAAGCGCACCCAACCATCCATCCATCCATCCATCCATCCATTCATTCACCCACCCATAATTCATCCATCCATCTGTCCACCTGTCCATCAATATCTGTCCATTCTTTTATCTATGCACCCAAACTCTCTTTGTTATAGACATGGTCTTTTAGTGCTTTGAATTTGTTAAATTTATTCCTAACAAATTGGTCTGTTAGTTGAGTGCCCCCTGGAGATGTTTAGACATTTTCAGCTGTTTGTGTATGATGGATGAAGCTTTGTTCACAGACATTCGGTCTGGACGGGTTCTCTTCTCCAGTCACATCTACACTGTCTGGTGCCAACTGGCCCCACTCGTATGCCTGGGATAATTCAGACCAGGGCAGTATCTAGAGGGGGCAAGGGTGGAGAGGAGTCATGACTAGTCCCCACCCCATTCATTGGATCAAGACAGTTTTTATGTCATTTTAAATCACATCTACACTGTCTGGTGCCAACTGGCCCTACTTATACACCTGGGATAATTCAGACAAGGACAGTAACTAGAGGGTGCAGGGGTGGAGAGGGGTTAGAACTGTACCCCCCTCCCCCTCCAGACTTTAGGCCTGAATGATCTTTCTCCTGTCCAATCTACCTACACTGTTTGGTACCAACAGACCCCACTCATATGCCTGGGATAATTCAGACAAGGGCAGCTATTAGAGGAGGCAAGGGAAGAGAGAGGTGGGATTAGTACTAGTCCCCCCAGTTACTAGGTCAGAACAGTCTTTCTCCTTTCCAGTCACATCTACACTGTCTGGTGCCAACTGGCCCCACTCGTATGCCTGAGATAATTCAGACAAGGGGGGCAGGAGTGGAGAGGGGTGGAGAGTGCTGGGGTCAGGACTGGTCCACACCCCTACCACTGGGTCAGAACAGGTTTTTTGTGCTTTCCGATCACATCTACACTGTCTGGTGCCAACTGGCTCCATATATATGCCTGGGATAATTCAGAAAAGATTAGTAACTAGAGGGGGCAGAAGTGGAGAGGGTTGGGGTCAGGACTGTATCCCCCCCCCCCCCCCCCCCCCCCCCCCCCGCCACTGGGTTAAGACAGTGGGTTTTTGTCATGTTAAATCACATCTATACTGTCTGGTGCCAACTGGCCCCACTTGTATGACTGGAATACTTGAGGGGGTAGGAGTGGGGAGGAGTCGGATCTACAGTTCCCTAGACATTGGGTCTTTCTCCTCTCCAATCACATTTATACAGTCTGATGCCAAGTTGGCCTATTTGTATGCCTGAGATAATGCAGTCATGGTAGTAACTTGAGGGTGGCAGGGCTGGGTGTGGGAAGGAGTCAGGACTACAGTCTCTCCCCCACCCCCACCCCCGATATTGGGTCTGGACTGTCTGTCTGCTCTCCAGTCCACATCGACACTGCCTGGTGCCAATGATTATAAATTGTACAAATGGTACAGATGATTTGTATAATACAGACATGGCAGTAATTAGAGAGGGGAGGAGCAGGGACAGTGAGTGGGGAGGAGTCTAAACAGTCTTTTTCATGAACTGACCCCAGTTACATTTTGTATATGCCTGAGATAAAGGAAAGGAATGATATAATTTTGTTCAGTAGCATCTCCATACATACTAGGGCAGTGGTTGGGACTGTTAAGAAAGTAGTCCATTGAAGGGGTGCGATCCCATGACCCATCACATCACACGTGAGTGTTCTACCACTCAGCTAGGATAATGCAGTAACTAGTGGAAGTTGGGGGAGAGGGCAGGACTGCAGTTACTCACACCATGAAAGAAATATAAAATGTCTTTTACTTTAGAAGGCTCGCCTGATGCGAGATCGATCTAGGATTGATTACCGTCTGTGGGCCTATTAAGCTAATTCTTGTTCCAACCAGTGCTACACAACTGGTGTAACAAAGGCCGTGGTATGTATTATCCTATCTGTGGGATGGTGCATATAAAAGATTCCTTGCTGCTAATCGAAAAAAGTAACCCGTGAAGTGGCATCAGCGGGTTTCCTCTCTCAATATCTGTGTGGTCCTTAACCATATGTCCAACGCCATATAACTGTAAATAAAATGTGTTGAGGGCGTCATTAAATAAAACATTTCCTTCCTTCCTTTTATGTTTTTAATTATTTTTTGTTATCCCCCATCCACCCATTAATTTAAGCTAAATACAGCCCTGGCAGATATCTGTATGTGATACAAGCTTGACTAAATACACACTATTTAAAGTAACTAGAGAAGGCTTTAGGGCAGGAATATAGTAGCTTCCCTCTTCCAAGAAAACAAAATAATATAAAAGGTACCCCTTTTGTTTAGAAGGAGATAACTCTATATTACTGTTCCATAATTGTTGTTTTTTCTATTTGACCCCCATCCCCGCACCCCTTTTATTTTGGGCCAGGTTCATTCCTGGCCAATATGTTTACATGTATCTACTTTATCATGTTGGTTTTATTTATGGACAGGAGGTGACTTCGCCATGATGTTAAACTAATTACGGACATTACTTTGTGATAACATTATTAGCATATGTGTACAGAGTGCCATGTACGTGTATTGATTTATTAATGTTGTTATAGTCCGCTTTTAACAAGCAAAGAAAGAGAACATCCCCAAGAAATGTCCACTGTGTAAACTACAGAACACTGGTCAGACTAAACGTAACACAATATTTTCCTTGGTGGTTTCCTCTGTGTGAGGATGCAGGATGTATCCCAGTGTTAAAGTGCTTGCCTGATGCGCTGTTGGTGTAGGAGCAATCCCTGTTGGTGGGCCTATTGGGATATTTCTTGTTCCAGCCAGTGCACCACGACTGGTATATCAAAGGTCGTGCTATGTACTACTCTGTCTGTGGGATGGTGCATATAAAAGATCCCTTGCTGCTAATCAAAAAGAGTAGCCCATGAAGTGGTGACAGCGGGTTTCCTCTCTCAATATCTGTGTGGTCCTTAACCATATGTCTGTAAATAAAATGTCTTAAGTGCGTCCTTAAATAAAACATTTCCTCCTTCAAAAATGATTTATGGATATTAATGTTTTGGGCTACCTTGGGGATTCTTATTCTCTTAATAATTTAGATGATATCCTTTACAAATAATTGAATCTTGAAAATTTTAACAGCAGAATATTCCTTAGGAATTTTATTATTTCTTTATATTGGGGTAAAAAAAAGAAGAAAGATGTCAAAATGATACAATGTAGTTGAGAAAATGAGTTGACAAAAAAGAACAGTGTATTTTTTACAGTTGGCTTAAAGTTTCAGAATTTTTTTTTTTTTTTTTTTTTTACTTGGTATCCAATAAAAACAAATGTTTATAGTGCTAATTAGATCAAGACGAGGAAGTAAGAGAAGGAAGTAACATAAAGATAATAGCTGGTGGTACAAAAGAGAGCTGAATCGATTTTACGAGTTAAAGCAAACATTAGATTTTTTAAAGGGATATAGCCTACGGTTTTAAAAATTACATGTATTTTATTTTATGGTTTTTTACCTGGTGGTTTTGAAACATAAACAATTGTGCAATAATGGCACGTGCAGCTTGTAAAAAGATTGGTTTTGTTTATGACACTAATGGATTTTTAAATTCACCACATATTGTTTTTGCGTTAGATGCACAGCATATTACAATGTGTTACTGAAACTATAGTATCTAAAAGCTGATTCTGGAGCCACTGGTCTGAAGATTTGAAAGCATTATTCTTCTTTTGCTTAGCTAAACAGTTTTGTTTTTATTTAAACACCCATTTCTAGAAAAATGTAGAGCCGAATTTCCAGAGCCTATTTTTGTTAAACAGGTATTTAAGTATTGTAAAAAGTTTGTTTTGTTTAACAACTCCATGAGAGCATATTGATTTATTAAACATCGGCTATTGGATGTCAAACATTTGGTAATTTTTTTTTACGTATAGTCGTTAGAGAAGAAACCTGCTACATTTTTCCACTAAAATTTTCACTCTACTTTAACATATTCGTTACTAATAACATGTTAGCTGTTATAAGCAATTTGATAATGATAAATAAGCAAAATCTAATGTGGGGAAAGTACATATAAAAGATCACTTGCTTCTACTGGAAAAATGAAGCAGGTTTCATTTCGGACTATATGTCAGAATTATCAAGTGTTTGACTTCTAAACGCCAATGTTTAATTAATCTATAGATGTGCTCTAGTGGTGGTGTTGAACAAAAAGAACCTTAACCTTTCTCCATTAAAGAGCTATTAATTCACAGGAGTAGTCTATGTGGTAGCAGTGGGTTTCTTTGTTCTCTTATAGTTACATGTTTGGCATGTGATACTTGTTAATTAAAGGGAGACTAACTCCAACATGAGCCTTATGTATTGGAAAATTGCATACCCGGACCATCAACACATACTGACACTTTAAGAAATAAAAAATGTGTAATTTTAGAGTTAAAGGCATATTGTCACAGACTACTGACCTATTTTAATGGTCTAACAAAGTATTACCTAGTATTGTCCCTAAATGTACTTTATTCAACCATCTTCATAACCACCATACTCCATTTATTAATGATATTTTGTAAAAATAATTGAATTATGGCAGTGGTCCATAATTCAAAAACTAAGGTGATGCTATATCTAGATTTGGTTTCCAACAATTAATGTAATTTGTATTTATTATCCATTTTTAGAGAAATAAGGTCCTTAAATCCGTGACAGTATGCCTTTAATAAAAAAAACGTGATTATTCCTGCTAACTGGGGGCAGCCATTTTGTTTTGTTTTCGTGGCGTCCAGTGGTATAGCTTGAGGTGAAGTGACGTCAGCTCCGTCCAACGCCTTTATGCACAATGTAAACAAAAGCAGTAATTTACTACAAGGTGCTTCGCATTAATCAACCAGACTTGTAAAACAACATAAATGACTTGATAGCATAATAAACTATTTAACTAAATATATTTCAATTTGCATCAGCAGAACGAAATGGAGTTATATATATGGTATGTCTCTCTTAAAAAATCCAAAGAAAAAATGCATATTGTTAGGCCTGTTGGTAGAGTACGATGGGGCAAAAACGACCACTCACGATACCCAAGTGATAATTTTCTTTTCTTTGGGACAATGTAATTTGTCAATTTTGTTATTTTAGATGGGAAAGTCTATTTAATCAAGGGTTTTGAAGAATTATTTACCGTAGTAAAGCAGGAGAGCTGATAATGTCCATTAACATTGTAGGAGTGGCAGGTTATCCCACAATACCATGTGATCTTAAAAAAACTGGCAAGTATTTTCTTATGTGTGTCTAGACAGTGGTAATCACTTTCCTTGACTGGATACCATGCAATATACACCTGCCAATCAGGAATTACATGTGCAGGCAACGGTAAGAAAGGACCAGTTAACTAAGAATATACTACTCCAATTATCGTGTCAGTGTGTGGGTTAATGTATGGATGAAACATAATACAGTTATTTCGACACTTTGACAATGGTGGTTTATTTTGCATTGAAAAATAATTAATATATACTTATTGCTGGCTTACTGGGATGGATTGTATTACAGAACATTGCTGCGATACATCCGCAAAAATCAGCTACGTTTTGTTTCTTCAGTTCTAAGACTAATTCCTGACATGACACGTTAAGTATTACGTAACCACCGGCTCGCCAGAGGGCGTATTCACTGGGATGGTACAAAATGGCTGCACCCGTAATATATAATAGCTGTCACATTTAACCATTATATTAACTATAAGATTATACTTGTTGATATTAAGCAATAATGTGCATTATATATCATTGAATATGCATATCAGTCCAAAAGCCTTGCTTTAGCATTCCTTTAAAAGCTGTTAGGGAATCACTATGCAAATGTTCCCTTCTTTTTTTTACTACATATATACATGGTAGAAACAAAAAAGTTTGTTTTATTTAACGACGTCACTAGAGCATATTGATTTTTTATCTTATCATCAGCTATTGGACATCAAACATATGGTCATTCTGACACTGTTTTTTTTTTATAGAGAAAACCTGTCGCCACATGGGCTACTCTTTTATGATAGGCATAGGCAGCAAGGGATCTTTTATTTGCGCTTCCCACAGGCAGAATAGCACAAACTATGGCCTTTGTTGAACCAGTTATGGATCATCTACCCATTGAGCCTTGCGGAGCACTCACTCAGAGTTTGGAGTCGGTATCTGGATTAAAAATCCCATGCCTCGACTAGGATCCGAGCCCAGTACCTACCAGCCTGTAGTCCGATGGCTTAACCACTGCGCCACCGAGGACGGTATTTTATAGCTTGTCCCATTCTTTAAGAATCCTAAATGTATGTATGTACACTGCTGCACCGTGTGTGTTTTGGATTGAGCTGTGAAATAGGCAAATTGAAATTATCAGCACAGCATGTGGTGATTGATAATCAAGAGTTATCTCCCATGGAATGTTAATTGAATTTTTTTTTTGCAAAATGGTATGAAAGCTGAAAGGTAAAGAGAGAAAGAATTATTCAGTTCTTGTTTTGTTTTGTTTTTACAACACTGACATTATAATAGAGTTAACAGCAAAAACAGGCTTGTCCGTGTATAATGTGTACATTTTATTCCCGAGTGTTGTGGAAATGATATATATACCAGTGACGTGGGAAGGTACCAAAAAGTTGAGGGGGGGGGGGGGGGGGGGGCACACTTTCATATTTTCATAGAAGTGGGGGGCACATGGCTACTAGCCCCCCTCCCCCACGGTTCCTACGCCAGTGTATACCAGGGTAATAACACAAATCTGTAATTATGGTCAAACTACATTATTATTAAAGAAAGAAATGTTTTATTTAACGACGCACTCAAGATATTTTATTTACGGTTATATGGCGTCAGACATATGGTTAAGGACCACACAGATTTTGAGAGGAAACCCGCTGTCGCCACTTCATGGTCTACTCTTTCTGATTAGCAGCAAGGGATCTTTTATTTGCGCTTCCCACAGGCAGGATAGCACAAACCATGGCCTTTGTTGAACCAGTTATGGATCACTGGTCTGTGCAAGTGGTTTACACCTACCCATTGAGCCTTGCGGGTTTGGAGTCGGTATCTGGATTAAAAATCCCATGCCTCGACTGGGATTCGAACCCAGTACCTACCAGCCTGTAGACCGATGGCCTAACCATGACGCCACCGAGGCCGGTACATTATTATTAATACTGGAAGTGTTGTCATGAATGTGCAAGGGCTGTTTTAGAATTTGATCACAAGGGGTGGAGGGCAACAATTTGTTTTGTACACCCACCAACAGTTTTATTATTTTTCATAATTAAAACATATAAGCTTAGAAAGGAAGGAAGGAAATGTTTTATTTAACAACACACTCAACACATTTTATTTATGGTCATATGGCATCTGACATATGGTTAAGGACCACACAGATATTGAGGGAGGAAACCAGCTGTCGTCACTTCATGGGTAACTCTTTTCGATTGGCAGCAAGGGATATTTTATATGTACCATCCCATAGACAGGATAGCACATACCACGGCCTTTGATGTACCAGTTGTGGTGCACTGGCTGGAGCGAGAAATAGCCCAATGAGCCCACCAATGGGGATCGATCCCAAACTGACTATGCATCAAGTGAGCGCTGGGATATAAGCATAGAGACAAAATATATTGCAGCAGGCCAGTGAGGTACATGTAAAATGTAATAAATACAGTTCCTCCTGCTGTACTCCATTTGATCAATTCTGAAGCAATACGGTTCAACCCTAATCTTCCAATTAAGCATGTACAGTGAAACCTCTCAACACCGGACACCCTGTAAACCGGAATTGCCTAAAAACAGGACGTTTTACAGAGTCTCTTTCTAAAAACCAGGACAAAACGTAACCTCTCTAAACTGGACCCCTCTTAAAACCAGACATATGTCTTGATCCCAAGGGTGTCCGGTTTAGAGGGTTTTCACTGTATAGGCCTCTAGACTTCATGGAAACAATCATTTCTGGTAAATTGTCAGTAGTGTGTCGGCATAATCGCAAAACTGAAATTTTGTTAACCACTATCATGTAACATAATCCATTATTACTGAAAAACAGTTTGTAATGGGTTCCGATTATCACAGGGATAAGAAATGAAAAAGTGTTTACCATAAAATTTTAAATTTTGAGATCTGAGCAAAAAATTGTTTAAAAAACCACATAATTGCACATATGAATAATAAAACCCATTTTCCTGAAACTACTTCTACTATGATTACAGGTTTTATTTGTTAATAGCTTCTATTACAAAACTTTATTTTTTTATCCCTGTCTTAAAATAATGTACTATGATCATTCCAAAAACACATTATTTTATTTTACCAATATTCCTTTATCATGAAAAAGTGTCATGTTACTAGTGGAACGAAAATTGGTTGTGCCAAATTTCTATGATAAAAAGCTACTAGAGTGACAGACCATTGACTGTTGTGATGGACATCAAATGAAAATTCTCTTCTGTGAAAGAAGTATAGTATTTATCTGAGAAAAGCCAGTGAAGCCTAATAATATGGTATCTCCCCAAGGGAAGCAACTGTCTTGGGCAGCTGTGAAAAGCAATTACTCTTCACTGTCTTGCAGGCCAGAAAGCTTGTTGCTCCCTCCAGTGGCTGCCGTGTGCTGTATGTTTTTTAATAATGAAAATACATGTACAAATTACTTATGATTGAAAAGGTTTCGCTGGTTCACTTGAGAATCGCCTAACTTGGGTTAATCGTAATTAGGATCGTGTTCCGGAAATGCTGTGATAGCGTGAAGTATCTTTATTTTAGAATGTTTCGTCTGTGACCCAGGGAAAATGTGTTTCTTCAAAGAAAAAAAGAAGAAGCACATGTTGCTGTGAAATAAATTGTATTTGAATTACTTTACTGGATTTAATTGACTGTGGAAGTCTTTTATATTACTTTGCTCATTCCCATTATTAACCCTTAATAAGGTATACCAGACTGTAGTCCAGTAAAACCCCTCTAAACTGGACCCTTTGTAAACAGGAATTCCCTCTAAACATGACTTTTTTATGATCCCTTTTTAAATATCATAAACAGAATCTCTCTAAACTCGATATCCCTTAACAATTTATTTCCATTTTGGTCCTATGGGTATTTGGTTCAGAGGGATTTTACTGTAACAAAGACTAGTATATATCTCTGCTGTGTATTCAGGGGATTTTACTGTAACAAAGACTAGTAGATATCTCTGCTGTGTATTCATTGGAAGTTTCAGAGTGAGATTTATCTCGGTCGGTTGAGTGCTCGCTTGAGGTGCTTACGTCGCAGGATCAAACCACCTCAGTAGATCAGTTCAACTGATTGGGTTTTTTTTTTCTCATTCTAACCAGTGCACCACAACTGATTAAGGGCCATGGTATGGCTTTCCTGTCTGGGAAAGTGCATATAAAAGATCCATTGCTGCATTAGGACAAATGTAGAGGGTTTCCTCTGATGACTATATCAGAATTACCAAATGTTTCCAAAAACATGAATTAGTGTTTTCTGTTGGGGGTGTTAAACAAAACCTACTTTTTTTTAATTGGAGATTTCACATGAAATACAGTACTGCAAGTTAAAAAAGCCAGCTGTCAATGATGAAGTGCTTTGTGTCATTAGCACTAAGAGCTGAAGGTGATGAGTTCACTTCCCAGTACTGGCTCTACCCAGAATGAGTTTTTAATGACTCATTGGGAAGATCTGCATTAAGCACAATAATCAGTTGCTCATTTGTGAGTATTTCTTACTATATTGTGAAAAAACGTGAACCGGGCTACCCCATAAACCAGTCTATTTACATTTTACTTGTTTATCAGGAATCTGCATACAACTGAACTCTGACATCAAAATACTTTTGTTGAGTAAAGAAAACCTTCCCAAAAACAAAGTGCACAAATGAGGAAAAGACAAGTAGACATTAAAAATATATTTTTATACATAGGGAAATGTATACACTGCTGTGCACTATATTAAATGGCATGTGATATTAAACTTGAATAAACAACAGTTTCACACTGCTGTCATTGTCAGTCTCGTTTGCTGCACATATTCATTGCATAAGAGTATTGTTGACATCACGTGACATGTACACATCGCTCTTGAAAACTGTAGCCTGGTTTATGGGAGTAGCTGAAGAATGTCAACATTGGACTACGACATGCATTTAATCTCCTCACAACACAAAATGGCCATGGCTATCAACATCTGTTAGTTGATTTTGACAATAAATCGAACAAGGTAAAACATTATTTCAACAAATCGATTGTATATTACAATGTGCGTGTGCAGAAACCATTTCCCATTAATAGGCCGGTTCATGGTTACTTGAGGATATATACACACAAAGGTAACCAGTAACAACACATATTAGGTAAATAAAAATAGTATTTTGAGTGAGTTCTTATATAAAACATTTCTTCATTTCTTCCTTCTGAATGTTTATTGCTATAGTATTCTCTAGATGCAAGATAATGGCATTTAAGGCCACCCAAAAATAAAGATATCATGGTGGACAATGCTCCCATATCCATAAATAGTTCATAACACACTTCAAAAATCATTCTGGTGTCAGGTCTAAAATAATGTTGTGAAATGAAATGAAGTTGAACCTGGTTATTAAATATTAAATGTGGCAGTCTAGTTTTATAATTATTAAACAGTTAACGTTAACTTTTCTATTAGATTAATACCAGTATTGAGGTGAATGAAAATTGAGGGAGTGGGGCATAGCAGATCTGTAAACAATTTGTTTTTCAAAAATGGATTTACAACAACTTTGAAACATTAAGACATTAAGTATATCATTTCTAATTCAATATTCTAACATTGTAATCTTTAAAATTATTAATTCTTTTGAAATTAAATCCACCCATTGTTACATGTATCTCTTAATACATGTATAGCAGTGCCTGATTATATTTAGTAAATGAAGCTTATTATTTTAAACCTACACATCGGATAAATATTATGTCCCCAATGTGATTCGATTTAGACAGGTTACACTGTATATAATTTTCAGCATGATATCATCAATATTTTAAAAATTAAATCCATCCATATTTGCATCATCATTAGTAGTCCGATTTATCAAACTAGATCATTAGAAAACAACATCAATCTGCTATTCATTTTAGTTGTGACATGGACACAATGACCGGCCAATTCCAAAAGCATTTCCAGCCAAATGGTAACTTTGATGACATCAGTTGTTCTGTTTGCACTTGAGAAACCATGAATAAAAACGACTTGTTTGAAAAGCATGTGTCACAACATGTGTCCTCCCTTGGAGGAAACTGTGGTATCCACAGACCGAAATTTAATACATCATCAAACCTGGAACACAATGAACAATTTAACAGCATAATAACAAGAGAACGCAGGCCCTTAATTAAAATCATTTGACAAATGATTACAGGGTCACATCAGAGAGTGCTGGTGTGGTTGGGGGAAACAGGTTAGTGATAAGCGATGATCCATTAATCATCTAATTAAGACAGGCTGATGACACAAGAGCCTTGAAGGGTGTCAGCTTGACAAATGGCTGCTTTTCAACAGTTTAATTATCCCTCGTCTTCCTGGGACCTGGGAGGTTACACACTGGCTGTCTGTTGATGATACTGGAGATATGGACAGGACAATAGATGATCTGGCCAGGCTTATGGGCCATGGGAACATGTGGAAGGTCAACAAGTATATTTGTGGTGCTTTAACCTTTTTACTATAAGTTGCATAATTTGGTTCATAGGAAAATGGAAGGAATTATCTTTGTGGTGCTTTAACTTTTTAATTTTACTATAAATTGCACATGGTCCATAGACTATGTGGAAGGTCAACAAGTATATTTGTAGTGCTTTAACCTTTTTACTATAAGTTGCACATGGTCCTTGGGAACACGTGGAAGGTCACCAAGCATATTTGTGGTGCTTTAACTTTTTACCAATAGTTGCACATGGTCTTTGAGAACACATGGAAGGTCTATAATACAGCATTCCCTTTTGTCTTTTATTTTTCTTGGAGTGATAAGTTCTCTGTCATTGTCATCACCTGCAAATATAAAGTAATCCATTAAAAATAATTGTTGGTACATATAATCAAACGAAACAAAGAACAAAGGAAAGAAGGAATGTTTTATTTAACAATGCACTCAAAGCATTCTAATTATGATTATATGGCAAGTCGAAACTACTTTTTTAAAGCATTAAAAAAATTTCTTGGCATTTGTTTCTCGTGTCTTACAGTGTTCCCTTGGGCAGTAACCTCTGTAAAACAGCCATCTGTGGTTAATGATCCACTGGAATATTTGAAAGTTTAACAGGTATAATTGAGGCACGTTGGTTTTTACAAAGTTGAAAGAAATAATTCAGTCAGACATGCTTATATAAACACCTGACTTTAAGCAGTAAACATGTTTTAAGATAACAGATGCTCTGCCAGTTGAATGAAACATTTGGAAGATCAACAAGTATAGAATGTGTCGGGTATCCATTCACCTCTATAAAACAGCCACCTGTCTTGATACAGTAGTCTGCTAATCCATAGAAACATTTGGAGGTCAATAAGTATGATTTTGGTGAATTACAGCATTGGACAATTAATAGTCAAACCTGTGGATTTAGACACCTCTATGAAGCAGGTACTAGACTTAGATAATGGGTGATCTGAGCCCGTGCTTATAAAACTAGTCCAGACTCAATCTCTAATGACATCACACACATACAATTTGTATGACATTGTCATGACATTAGTGTCTCAGACTCTTATTAGAAAGAAAGAAAGAAAGAAATGTTTTATTTAACGACGCACTCAACACATTTTATTTACGGTTATATGGCATCAGACATATGGTTAAGGACCACACAGATTTTGAGAGGAAACCCGCTGTCGCACTACATGGGCTACTCTTTCCGATTAGCAGCAAGGGATCTTTTATTTGCGCTTCCCACAGGCAGGATAGCACAAACCATGGCCTTTGTTGAACCAGTTATGGATCACTGGTCGGTGCAAGTGGTTTTACACCTACCCACTGAGCCTTGCGAAACACTCACTCAGGGTTTGGAGTTGGTATATCTGGATTAAAAAATCCCATACCTCAATTGGGATCCAAACCCAGTACCTACCAGCCTAACCACGACGCCACCGAGGCTGGTCAATAGTAAAGTAATAGTATCACACATGAGGGATAAAGTCTTACAAATTATAGCCTTCTTAGTACTGGAGTTGGGTGACTCCTTTAAAACAGTTGACAAGTGTTCCATTCTAGATTCTTATCTTAGGACTGATACATCAAAAGCTGTGGTATATATAAAGTGTGATCTCCTGTCTAAGCATTGTATGGGAAAGTGCAATGACAAGATCCCTTGCTGCTAATTAGCTGGTATATGTGGCAATGGTGGATGTCCCAAGTTTTGCAATATTCTAGACCAAGATGTCAATCTTACAGGGTGGGAGTTAAATTAGCCCAGTGGTAAAATGCTTGACTGATATGTGATGAATCTAGAAATTAGTCCAGTGGTAAATACTTGCCTGATATGTGATGAATCTAGAAATTAGCCCAGTGGTAAAATGCTTGCCTGATATGTGATGAATCTAGAAATTAGTCCAGTGGTAAATGCTTGCCTGATATGTGATGAATCTAGAAATTAGCCCAGTGGTAAATGCTTGCCTGATATGTGATGAATCTAGAAATTAGCCCAGTGGTAAAATGCTTGCCTGATATGTGATGAATCTAGAAATTAGCCCAGTGGTAAATTCTTGCCTGAGAATCTAGAATCAATCCTCATTGGTGGGCTCATTGGGCTATTTCTTGTGCCAACCAGTTCTCCACAATTGGTATAGCAAAGGCTATGGTATGTACTATCCTGTCTGAAGAATGATGCATATAAAAGGTACTTTTTGCTAATTGGTTGCATCAGGTTGTCGCAATATCTGTGTGGTCCTTTAATATATGTCTGACCGTAAATAAAATGTGTTGAGAGTGTTGTTAAATAAAACATTTCTTCCTTCCTTCAGTCATGCACTATAACACCTAATGGATCCTGATTAAATCATCGTAGCTCATAATACTTGCAGATTAAATAATTTGCCTGGTATCACCATTTAAAAAAAAAAGTGTATTTCCATTCTCTTCATCACTATACATAACCAACAGTGGGGGCCAAGAATGTTTAGGTGGGGAAACCTGGTATGTTTTCTCCTAGAGATTGTCATTTAAGTGTACTAGTTAGCCATATCGATAACAGTCTGCCACAACTGGTCCCTGCTGTTCAGAAGAATGATTTAGAACCCTTGGTGAAATGTGATGAAAGCTCATCGTTTAATGCCAGTAACGTGATCATTTCCTATTCCTGTTGGAAGTTGTTTTTTCCTAGACACTGATACACTCACGTGGGTAAATATAGTGGGTAATAAAAACTAGAACATACCTGTAGTGATTTGTCTTGTGTGTAAATGGCAACGGATTAGGTGTTAAAGGTTGTCTGTAATGCAGTTTGGACAATTTCTGTTGATGGAATCATCGAAGATATTGCAGTTGATGTGGTCGTACTGTTAAACTAGAGTTGTTTATTCAGATAGCCACAATATACCTGTTGGAAATATTCACCAATAAAAAATGACCCAATTTTCTGTTGTTGACTGTGGGTATCTGCAGATTTGGTGCTAACAATGCTAAAGGTGGTGAAACCGAGTACATATGGTACATAAGAAACAGCTAGTTGAAAAAGTGGTAAGAGTGAGTTTTGAAAATGGTGTCAGAAATGAGTATATGGCATATTGTCACAAATCATCTTCCTCCTCTAGTTATTTAAAAATGTCTGGTTCATGCTGACCCCCTCCCCTCCTCCCCAAAAGTAAAGACTTAAGATTTCAATAATACTGGTAATTTCATTTGTTATTTTACCAGTCATTGGAAAAATTAAATTAAGACATTAAGTCTGTTGTTCACAAAACAATATGGTTTAAGGTTGGCTCAGATCAAAAGTAAAACTTCAGTGTTTTGTATTTCTGCATTTAATTCCATTCTTGCTCTAGTGGTAGCATTAAACAAAACAAACTTTGACATTTAATTCCATTCTTTGAATTGATTAAATGACATCTCAGTGGTGTTAACTGTTGACAAACAAAAATATCTTCTGTAGTGAAATGTATTTAAAACATACAACATTATTTTGCAATTTGAAATATTGATTTAATAGCTAATAATTAAAATATAACAATAACCAGTTATAGCATGGGAACAAAGGAATGTGTTCCAGCTGTGACATTGGTTTTCATGCAATTTGTTTTCATGAAATGAAGTCATCCATAAACAATATTCAGTTTGCTGTAACGCGACTCGCTTTGTTTTCAGTTAGTCGGTCAGCAGGCATTTTATTTTATTATTTTTACTTTTTTAAATAATAATATGCTTAAATTGTTGTTTTTTTAAAGTATAATTTAAGATTATACATGTAACAAAGGGATGTTGTTTTGTGTAAAACAGTATATACATGTATCAATTCAAAGGCTTGACAACCATTCAGTCAGTATTTTATTGTTAAGATACATTGTATTGCAGCTTTCATTCCACACTTGGAACAGTCTGCAAATAGTACAAACAAATGGTAAAAAACATATTGCATCAAAACATTCAACAAATGTATATGTCAATTATTATTATTATTATAATATAAAAAAAAAAAAATATATATATATATATATATATATATATATATATATATATATATATATAATATGTATTTTGTAATGCTGTGTACTTGTATTAGAATGACACAAACACATGCAAATTGATACTGAAGTATGCACACCTCAATACTACTACAGGAAATAATTTGTTTTCAAAATCTTGATCAGCAATATATCTGTTCAATTGAAAATTGATTAGCAGCTACTGTTTAATGTTTTAAATTTGTCTAGCGATCTTTGAAACTTGTGTAATGAAGGAAGGAAATGTTTTATTTAACAACACACTCAACACATTTTATTTACGGTTATATAGCGTCAGACATACGGTTAAGGACCACACATATATTGAGAGAGGAAACCCGCTGTCGCCACTTCATGGGCTACTCTGTCCGATTAGCAGCAAGGGATCTTTTATATGTACCATCCCACAGATAGGATAGTACATACCACAGCCTTTGTTACACCAGTAGTGGAGCACTGGCTGGAACAAGAAATAGCCCAATGTGTCCACCGACGGGAATCGATCCTAGATTGATCGCGCATCAGGCGAGCACTGTACCACTGAGCTACGTCCATCCTCCTTGTGTAGTGAATCACAGTGCAATACTGAATGCAATGTTCCCTGGACTATTGAATACATACATTGTTTAATACTTCAGGGGCCAAATTTACACAGCTCTCTTAAACTCGCTTAAATAGCATTGCAGATTATCCTTGCATGTCTTTTTGCATTCCATTGTGAGATCACAAAATTGCAAAAGTTTGGTGAATTAGGCCCCGTAATTTGGTTGCTCGACTTAATCAATTTGGTTATAACATTTGAAAATTTGATTTTATGTTTTTATTTTAGAATGAGATACAACTTGGTAATAGAATGCTTAACAAAAGTGTAATGGATTGTAGTATTGATCCACTTTGCTTTTGCTTTTTTCCATTATTTACACTATGACTGGCATTTCACAGGCTGTTGTACATTCTGTCCTTTTTATGACGAACTGTGTATTAAAAAGAAGAAAAGGAATGTTTGTTTAACAGCACTTGAGCACATTTTAAAATCTGGTTATTTGATGTCATACCACAGCCTTTGATATATCATGGGGCGCTGTAGTTGGGATTGGTGTTTAAAGGAATCGGAGAAATGTTTTATTTAATGACACACTCAACACATTTTATTTTACGGTTATTTGGTATTGAACATATGGTTAAAGACTACACAGATATTGAGAGAGAAAACCCACTGTCGCCACTTCATGGGCTACTCTTTTCCATTAGCAGCAAGAGATCTATTATATCCACCATCCCACAGACAGGATAGTACATACCACAGCCTTTGTTAACACCAGTTGTGGAGCACTGGCTGGAACAAGAAATAGCCCAATGTTCTCTGGACTATTGAATACATAAAAAATTACACCGCTCTCTTAAGCTCCGTTAAATTGCATTGCATCATCTTTACATGTCTTTTTGCATTCCATTGTGAGATAACAAAATTGCAAAAGTTTGGTGAATTAGGCCCCGTAATTTGGTTGTTCGACTTAATCGATTTGGTTATAACATTATAAATGTTATAACATTTGAAAATTTGATTTAATGTTTTTATTTTAGAATGAGATATAACTTGGTGATAGAAGGGGTAATGGCTTGTAGTATTGATCGACCTTCCATTTGCTTTTTTGCATGCTGTACACTATGACTGGCATTTCACAGGCTGTTATCCTATGATGAACTGCATATTAAAACAAGAAAAGGAATGTTTAACAGCACTTGAGCACATTTTAAACTATGGCTATTTGATGTCATACCACAGCCTTTGATATATCAGTCAGTTGGGCCACTTCAGTGGATCCATTCAGCTGATTGGGCTTTTTCTTGTTCCAACCAGTGCACCACAACTGGTCAAAGGCTGTGGTATGTGTTTTCCTATCTGTGGGAAAGTGCATATAAAAGATCCCTTTCTGCATTACAAAAAATGTAGCGGGTTTCCTCTGATGATTAAGAGTCGGAATTACCAAATGTTTGACATCCAATAGCCGATGATGAATTAATCAATGTGCAACAAAACAAAACTTTTAACTATAGTTGGGATTGGTGTATAAAGCCCAACAGATTTACCAAGGAGAGTTTGTACCTATGACCCATCACACCACAGGCAAATGCTCTATCAATGAATTATATTCTGCCCAAATCTAAAATGAAACAAGACTGGATGATCTCTGGTATCCATCAATAGGGATTGATCCTACGATCCAGCTCCATCGTACCTCAGTCAAGCATTCTAATACTAACCTACATCGCAGCACCACTTATTGTAGTTTGTAGAATAAATTAAACCCAATACATTCATATGTACGTGTACATGGCAGGGAACATTTTATTCAGTATCGCGTAATGATTCACTCAGCAAGTTTCAGAATTCGCTACACATTTAATGACAGTAAACAGTAGTTGCTAATCAATTTTCAGTTGACTAGAAATATTGCTAATACAGACTTTGAAAACAAAATGTTCCCTGCTTAATTACTTTGAAAGACTGGCAGTGAAAAAAAATATGTTCAGTTACAAACGGTACAAAAACATTTACACTTGACTTAAAACTTTGAAAACAAAAAATATCCTATAAGTCTGTAAAAAATATCCTTTGTAAAAAAAAAATGAATTGTAAAGCAATTAAAACTAAGTGAATTGACTGCCATGAAAATGCCAGTAGTATATATATATAAAAATATGTTCAATTACAAACGGTACAAAAACATTTACACTTTATTTAAAACTTTGAAAAAAAAAGTAGATCCTGTAAGTCTGTAAAAATATTCTTTATGAATTGAAAAGCAACTAAAACTAAATGAATTGACTGTTATGAAACTGATAGTGGTATACAAAATATGTTTAATTACAAACGGTACAAAAACGTTTACACTTAACTTAAAACTTTGAAAAGTAAAGAAGATCCTGCGAGCCTTTAAAAATATTCTTTATTCAATTGAAAAGCAACTAAAACTCAATAAATTGACTTCCATGAAACTGAAATAAGAAAAAACCCCACCCCAACAAATAGGTGAAGAATGGAAGAATGCATTGCAGACATTGAGTTGATGTTACAAGACCATCTTTTATTAGAAAAGTAAGTATTCAAAAATATTCTTTATGAATTGTACAGCAATTAAAACTTGGTGAATTGACTGCCACGAAACGGAAGTAAAACAAAAAACCAACAAACCGTGGAAGAGTGGAAGAATGCGTTGCAGACAATTGAGTGGATGTTGCAAGACAGTCTTTTATTAGATCAGTGAGCGGTGTTTACACAAGTATCACATACCTAAATAAACACCTCTCCTCAGTGTGTTATTCTTTTTTCTTATATTCAATAAGGAATGTTGTCTTAACCAAGTTTTTCACCAACACTTCATCTCATGTGTCATGAGACGGTGACAGGCCAGATTCATCAAAAAGAACTTGAACAGATGGCCTGCAACAACTTCATTCAGATGGATGTACATGTAGTGTAGTGTAGTGTAATGGTGCATTCCCACGGTGCCACTTGTAGGTATAAGCTATATATAATATATATATATATAAACATGAAATATGAAAGGTAACAAATTATTGTCAGTGGTGATTCCAGAAAATCCATTTAGGGGGCTCCAATGACATGAAGTGGAATGCCAAGTGAACTTTGGATGGAGATCATAAAAAAAATGAAAATTAATATATAATAAAATTATAACTAGATCCGCGTCTGATTATATAAATTATATTTTTTTCCCAGTCCTGTCTTAGACCGAACTCTCTGGTGAAGTCAGAGGTTGTACCCACAACAGACATGCTTGAACAGTTTTGTGATCATAGCATGCTAAAAATGTCCTATACCCATTTCCCCCATGACTGGTATATTAAAGCATATGGTATGTGCTGTCCTGTCTGAGAACATGCATTTAAAAAGCTCCCTTGCTGCTAATGGAATAATGTAATGGGTTTCCTCTAAGAATATATATGTCAGAATTGCCAACTTTTTGACATTCTATAGCTGATGATTAATAAATCATTGTGCTCTAGTAGTATCTGTAAACAAAACATTCAGTAACTTTAACCTACTGTATATTTAGGAAAGGAATTTAGGCTCTCTTAGGCTCTGCAAGACAACAAAGTATCCTCTTTGCAAGTCTTTTAGCATTGCACTGCATGATTGCAAAGTTGCAAGAGTTTAGTGAATTAGGCCCCAGAGGGGTATCTCCGCACAATGCAGATTTGAATGGGCATAATTTGGCACAATAGTGCATCTCCATCTGGTGCCTTGTCTATAGGACAGCCACTCCCGAGGAGCTACTATCAAAACAATAATAGGCAAGGGATCTTTTATATATACTTCTCCATAGACAGGTCATTTCTCGCTTCTGCCAGTGCACCACAACTGGTACATCAAAGTCCTTTGTATGTGCTATCCTGTCTTTGGGATAGTGTATATAAAAGATAACGTGCTGCTAATCGAAAAGAGTAGCTCATGAAGTGGCAACAGCGGGTTTCCTCTCCTCAATATCTGTGTGGTCCTTAACCATATGTCCGATGCCATATAACCGAAAATAAAATGTGTTGAGTGCATCATTAAATAAACCATTTCCTTCCTTCCTTCCATAGACAGATTGGTATACACTGATGGGGTGGGATCTAGCTCAGTTGGCAGAGAACTCGTTTGAAGGGTTTTGATTACATGATTGAACCTACTCGGTGGACCCAGTCGCTGATTAGGGTTTATTTCTTAATCCAGCCATTGCCCTACTACTGGTATATCAAAGACTGTGGTTTGTGTTATCCTATCTGTGGGGAAGTGTATATAAAAGATCCCTTGCCTCAAATGAAAAAATGTAGCATGTTTCTTCTGAAGACTGCAAGTAAAAATGATCAAATTGTTAGCATCCAATAGCCGATGATTAATAAATGAATTTGGTCTAGTGGCATTGTTAAACAAAACAAACTTTAATGTTGCATAATATACTCGTAGTAATGTTTTTCCCACAGTTTTACTTTATAACAAGACTTAATGATTTACAAAATGTTTTTTTAAACCGGTTGAAATTTTGTCATGATAATGAATATTACGTTCTCCATGTTGAGGTAAGTCTATAACGGTAAATTACACACTCAAACCGATTTGATTTTCCACTTGTCTGATTAGAGTCTGGCTGCGCTGGTGTAACTGCACGGTGTGTTAACAGACGAGTGTCAACACCAGAAACCCATAGATGCATTGGCGGCAGTGGCTGGAGATTTCGTTTGTCCAGCCAGGGATTAGCCACGGGAACGAATGGCCAGTATTGAAAATCATTGCCTGTTTATCAATCTTAGAAGTGAATTTCAGATATTTCTCATGTTTATCTGGCATTCAGGCTTACCCCTGTGTCATGTGTGTTCAATCCATTACAAGCAATTTTGTGTATTTGAACGGCCGCCTAGCCAGTTCTTGCAGCGCCATTGTTGTGGGCCCCAATATTGGCATGGGGAAACATTACTGGTCTTCCTCAAATACTCGCTCAAATATGTTTGGACTCGATGGAGCTGCGTGATTAGGCAGTTAAAATACTTGTAATGTCAGATATTGGTAGAACGGTATGCTGGCTTATCAATCAAAGATATTTCCTGTTCGTTAATCATACGAGAGCGGGCTATTTCCAGGCTCTATAGTGAAAATGTTAGAGAGGTGTATTTAAGAGCTGTTACTGAAATGATATAAACGATAGCTGTGCTAACAGTTAAAGGAGTCAGATAGCTGTGCTGCAAGTCTATTATTAAAAAAGGAAACGGAGAAAAGAGAGAAAATATTTATAATTTTAAAGCAGCTTTATCAAATTGTGGATTATGTTTTTTTTACTATATTTTAATTTAATTCTAGTTTATTTTAGTTAACCAATAAACTATACTCTTCAAAAAAAGAAACGCAAAAGGGTACAAATGGGTTATAACTCCGATTTTATGTTTCCTACCGGTTCATGCTTTGTGAATATAAGGTCATTGCATGTCCCAAACACATTCCCACGGTTACATTCGATAAAACGCAGCTACTGTACAATAAAGTTCCAAAATGTGAATATTCGCAAAAACGCAGCCACGTGCAAACCATGTCACCACTGCACGTGCGTTGTCTGCACGTGCAACATGAACACCGACAGTATAAAAGTGCAGGGTGTTCACTTGCCTGGCCTCTGTATCTGGCCGACAGTTGACAATCCAGGACATGCCACGTCTCAGTGAACCGCAGAGAAACAATGCCATCGGCCGACTAGACGCAGGCGAATCCAGAACGGCCGTTGCCAGGGCATTCCATGTGTCCCCAAGCACCATCTCCAGACTGTGGGACCGTTACCAGCAACATGGATCAACACGTGCAGGACCGCTACACCCGGGTACGCCACCTTCGGGAACGATTGACTACTGCCACCTCCACAGCCGCAGTAATACCAGGTTTGCGCAGGATATCCGACCAGACTGTACAGAACCGCCTACGTGAGGTAGGAATTCGTGCCAGACGTCCAGTTCGAGGTGTCATCTTAACACTACAACACCGTCGACTCCGACTGCAGTGGTGCCAGATTCATCAACAATGGCCTCAACTGCGATGGAGACAGGTGTGGTTCAGTGACGAGTCCCGATTTCTGCTCCGACGTCATGATGGAAGATGTCGCGTGTATAGGCGTCGTGGTGAACGTTATGCGGCAAACTGCGTGCAGGAAGTGGACAGATTCGGTGGGGGTAGTGTCATGGTGTGGGCAGCCATCTCACACACTGGCAGAACTGACCTGGTCCACGTGCAGGGCAACCTGAATGCACAGGGCTACATTGACCAGATCCTCCGGCCACACATCGTTCCAGTTATGGCCAACGCCAACGCAGTGTTCCAACATGACAACGCCAGGCCTCGCACAGCACGTCTCACAACGGCTTTCCTACAGAACAACAACATTAATGTCCTTCCTTGGCCATCGATATCACCGGATTTGAACCCAATTGAGCATCTATGGGACGAGTTGGACCGACGCCTCCGACAGCGACAACCACAGCCCCAGACCCTGCCCGAGCTGGCAGCAGCCTTGCAGGCCGAGTGGGCCACCATCCCCCGGGACGTCATCCGTACTCTGGTTGCTTCAATGGGCAGGCGGTGCCAGGCAGTTGTCAACACACGCGGAGGCCACACCCGGTATTGACTCCAGATAATCTTGACCTTGGTGGTGTGTCCTATCACTTACTCACAATGGACTAGAGTGAATTGTGAACAATCCTGCAACATTTGGTAATTATCGGACTCGCCATTCAATAATTAAATCAATTCTCCAAATGTTACGACAATGTGGTTTTGCGTTTCTTCTTTTGAAGAGTATATGATTCAGATATTAAAACAAAATTATTCAATTATCATTATAGATATACATATATGAAGTTATAATAATAATAAAAAACCTTACTTACATTATAATTTTAAAACAATTAAAAAGAATTACTAATTATTTTCCATTCCAGCCAGTGTTCGCAATTGGTACTGCACATTTTGCTATGAGTTATTGTATATACGAAGATACAGAAATGTGATACCTTTAATCCCTTTTTTTTTATTCCAAGAAGTTTAGGATCAATCCCCGAAGGTGGGCCCATTTAGCTATTTCTAATTATAGCCAGTGTACCATGCTTGCTATATATCAAAGGCAGTGGTATGTGCTATCCTGTATGTGGAATGGTGCATATAAAAGAACCCTTGCTTCTAATAAAAAAATGTAGTGAGTTTCCTCTCTAAGACCATATGTCAAAATTACCAAATGTTTAATAAATCAATGTGCTCTAGTGGTGTCATTAAACAAAACAAACTTTAACTTTTTTTAATCAAAGACAAGACAGAACATACCTTTGATGTACTGCTTGTGGAGCACTGGTTGATACAGAAGAAAGAACCAGTCCATTGAGAATGATACATAATCCAAGGACAGGCAGTCTAGGTAGCACTGTACCAAATAACTAAAGTTCAAAGTGCACCCAACTTTTGATAGCGCAGTTAATACTACCAGTCCTGCTATTGTTGATAAATGTGATTGTGTTTGTTGTCAATAATCGTAAAATAAGCAATGTATCACTGATCTATTTCCCACCCCTGAACTTTAGGCGTGGGTGCGTGGGTGGGTGGAGGGGGAATCCATTGTGGTATAGCAGTGAATTCCTTCCCACATTGTAAACCATATGTTGCTATTACCTTATGTTTGACACCCTATATCTGCAGATTAAACAGTGTGCAGAAGTATTGTTATACAAACATTGATCGGTCTTCATTTTCTCACATAGACAGTTTATTATATTTACATATTGATTGGGGCTGGCAGAGCAGAATGTAGCCCAGTGGTAAAGCTTCGCCTGATGCGTGGTGGTCTAAAATCAATGCCCAACAATTGGGCTATATTTCTTATTCTAGCCAGTACACCATGACTGGTATATCAAAGGCCATGTTATGTGCTGTCCTGTCTATGGGTGACATGGCCCAGTATGTGATGTGTGGTTGATCTAGAATCTATCCATTGGGGGGGGGGGGGGGGGGGTGGGGGTGGGACATGGCCCAGTGGTAAAGCGTTTGCCTGATGCGTGGTTGGTTGAGAATCGATCCCCTATGGGGAGCCCATTCGGCTATTTCTTGTTCTAGCCAGTGCACCATAATTGGTATATTAAAAACAGTAGTATGTGCTGTCCTGTCTGTGAAATAATGCATATAAAACATCCCTTTGCTACTAATGGAAAAGTGTAGCGGGTTTCCTCTGTAAGATTATATGTCAAAATGACCAAATGTTTGACATCCAATACTGATAGTGGTGTCATTAAGCAGAATAAAGTTTTAAACTTAGATTGGGGTGACATGTACATGTAGCTCAATGGGAGAGTACCTGCCTCAGATGTGATAGGTCATAAGATCAATTGTCACCTATGGATTCAAGTTTTTTCCTGTCTCAACCAGAGCACCATGTCTGGTACATCAAAGGCCATGGTATGTACATTTAGTACTCATATGGGCAGTGAGATGCGGGTGAATGTATTTTCTATCTTTCTCTAGGGAAGATAGAAGCTATCTTCCCCCGATGATGTCATGACATGAATTTGGTGACATCATTTTTAAAAGCAATTTGTTCTTGTTAACAATTAAACATGCTCTAAACTAATTTCTTTGTAGTTCATTCACTTTCCACTAGAAACGTCAGTTCATTACGAATGTGACCTCTCTTACTTGCATTTCATTTGTGTACCTAAAGATAGCTTTTGACATCATTGCTTTTCTTTCGTGACGTCATCAGTTTCCTCAGACTTTCACTTCTTGTATATTATATAGTTTATGTCATGTAAGAAGTTTAAAGTTAAGTTTCTAAACTATTTACACTATGGGTAATAAATACAAATACCCACTTGATACTTGGAATTACGGATTATCTGTCCCTCATGAAATTAATGTTGTCAGTCGCTTGCTTAAGCTTGTGACTGACAACATTAATTTCACTCTGGACAGATAATCTTTAATTCCTTGTAACTTGTAAGTTATTGTCTATGTTGTCTATGTACTATCTTTTAGAAAGTGGACATGAAATATCTCTTTCTATTTTATGGTAGTGATAACCTATAATGTTCTCTCTGTCTCGGTCTCTGTCTCTGTCTCGGTCTCTGTCTGTCTCTGTCTCTGTCTCTGTCTGTCTCGGTCTCTGTCTCTGTCTCTGTCTGTCTCAGTCTCTGTCTCTGTCTCTGTCTGTCTTGGGGCGGGATATAGCTCAGTCGGTTGAGTGCTCGCTTGAGACGCTTGCATTGCAGGATCGAACCATCTCGGTGGACCCATTCAACTGATTGGGGTTTTTCTCGTTCCAACCAGTGCACCACAACTGGACAAACGCTGTAGTATGTGCTTTCGTGTCTGTGGGAAAGTGCATATAAAAGATCCCTTACTACATTAGGAAAAATGTAGCAGGTTTCCCCTGATGACTATGAGTCAGAATGACCATATGTTTGACATCCAATAGCCGATGATTAATTAATCAATGTGTTCTAGTGGTGTCATTAAACAAAACCAAACTGTCTCTGTCTCTGTCTCCGTTCCTCTCCTGTAACCGTGTTTCAAAATAACCCTATACTAGACACCAAATACCCATTATTTAAAATGTGCTGCTGTGATGTTAAACAAATATTAATTTTTTTTGTAATTTGTTAATTTTCAACCCATTAAAGAATATTATTTTATGTTAAACATTTAGTTCAACTTTGCATACTGAAAAATAACTGCTGTGCACTTCACTAATAACATCAACCAACTAATTTTTTTTTAAAAGCCATCTGTTTGAGTTACACATACATTTTAATGAACAATCCACATAGCCTCTCCCACCCAAAAATCAGATTCTGAATTATGTTCAAAATGTGATATTTTGGTTCCCGGACAGTTATGTTTGTGTTTCATTTGATAATTTGAGCCTTGTTTGCATTTGTTCACACATGCAAGATTGGTTGGCAGTTTCGGGGATTAAGATGCCTGGGCCCGATGGATTTGTTACATAGGCAGAGAAATATCATTGCATTCAGTGGCAATCAATAGTTTAGCAGTGCGATGGGGCTTGTAGATTGATCGTGTGTTTGAAGAGATCAGTTTGCTGTTAACTATGTCGAGAAACAGATCTTCATCATCTCGATGACATATATAAGAATACAAGTTTAGCTGAAATTGTTTTATGCCATCTTTTTGTGTGTGTTGGTGAAGTGAATTGATCATGTGTTTTTTGGCATATGCTGGGTAATTGATTGTGTTATGCCAAAGAAATCAATGTATATTTAATGACACCGTATCATTCATTTCATTTCAACCTTACCATTCATTTCATTTCTACTTATTTTCGTGCTTCCATCCAATTATGGTTCAAGCATATATCCTGGGCATATATATCTCTGCTATCTGGGTTATATTTCCAGGACTGTGGGTTAATGGTTTTAGTGGTTAGTGAGAGAGAAGTTGGTGTAGTGGCCTTACACCTACCCATTCAGTTGTTAAATTCGCTTTGGGTGGATATATATATATATATATACACAAAGCCAGTACCGGGATACGAACCCAGTACCTACCAGCCTTAAGTGTTTGTGTATGACACTGTTTAGATAGACATGAAAATAGCTGTTGCAGCATAGAGGCAACTCCTACCAAGTAGCAGCAAGGGACTTTTGTACATTTTGCTATAGATAGGACAGCACATTCCATAACTTTGATCATTTGATGTACAAGTTGGGATAGGGGAAAAAAAGCAATGGATTCATCAAGGGTGACCTATCTTACAAATCTTGTACAGGCAAGCACTTGACAACTGAAAACCAGTACCCCACAACTGCATGATATTAAATGTTGTGGTATGTGCTGTCCTGTTTGTGGGAAAGTGCATTTAAAAGATCCCTTGCCACTAATGGAAAAATGTAGCTGGTTTTCACTGATGATCATATGTCGGAATTATCAGATGTTTGACATCCATATACTTATGTCCGACATCATATAACCGTAAATAAAAATGTGTTGAGTGCATTGTTAAATAAAACATTTCCTTTCTTATACTTATGATTAAATAATCAATGTGCTTTAGTGGTGCTGTTAAACAACAAATAAAACAAAGCACATACCGCGGCCTTTGATATACCAGGCGTGGTGATTTGGCTGGAAAGGGAAATAACCCAATGGGCCCACCGACGGGAATCGATCCTAAGCCCGACTGTGCATCAGTTAAATGTTTACAACTGGGCTACATCTTTATCCTTATCCTTAAAATAATAAAAGATGAAGTTTTTATCTAAGTAACACTGCTTCAGTGCCTGTTTGACAACTTTAATTTGAAGCAAAAAAAAAAAATCGTTCTCACTGAATTAAGTCAGAGATTTTTAGGGTGTAACATTAAATTTTGTAATAAATTGCATCCTATAAAATGTACCTAAAACTAACACAATTCTAAATTAGAAATTCTGTCAATCATAGATGTGGATCTGGAAATATTTTGTTTTTTTTTGTTAACATTACTTAAGCATATTTAGTTAGCAGTATTTAATTATTAATTGGGGCAGGCTATAGCCCAGTGGTAAATCACTCACCTGATGCATGGTTGGTCTAGGATCGATCCCCATTAGTGGACCCATTGGGCTATTTCTCATTCCAGCCACTGCAACATGACTGGTATATCAAAAGCTGTGGTATATGCTATTCCTGTCTGTGGGATGGTACATATAAAAGATCCCTAGCTACAAATGGAAAAATGTAGCGGGTTTCCTCTCTAAGACTATGTCAAAATAACCAAATGTTTGACATCCAATAGACGATGATTAATAAATCAATGTGCTCTAGTGGTGTCATTAAACAAAACAAACTTTTATTAATCGTGTATTATATAAATCTTTATAAAAAAAATAACTTAGAAATTAAATTCCTCTTGCTTATTTCATTTTGGAATTAATGAAAAAATTAGTGTTACCAATTTTTGTCACTTAAAAAGATCTTTTAACTTTGAACTCATTTTGTTGCTTACATCATATATATGTACACTTCTTTTGAAGTTTCGTCCAATGACACCAGTGTTTGTAAAGTAAAGTAAAAGTATGTGAGAACTGTAAACCACTTGCCAGAAAGCCCACCTCGGTACAGACGGGCATGTGTAATTCCTGTTTGCTTGCTCACAGTGGGCATGAGAATCTTTCTACTTTTCATTTTTTTGCATGGCCGCGGAATTCCGATATTTTCGCTCTCCTCTGAAGTTTTGTGTACCGGGGACCGCAAGCGCGGCGATGAGGGGAGGGGGAGTTTGCTCGGGGATGTCGCAGCACTTCCTCCGTGGGATGCGTATTTAGACAAGTCTCCGCAGTGGACATGCGACCACTGGGAAACACCTCAAAACATGCATGGGTAGACAAACACGGCCCGTCTTGAGCACTGGGCTTGTGTTTACCGTTAGCATTCTGTCTAGTGTGAAGCGGTTTTTAGGAGGTCCCTCGGTTTTTTCTGTACACGAGTGCCCATGTCAACCATGGTTGATGTTATGCCGTGGGTCGGTCAGGTTTGAATTTACATGCATGGATAAGAGTTTACATAGAGATGTCTTTGTTCCCAAGTAATGATGACATCGTAGATGGTGTAGAAATAGGAGTTATGCAAAGAGTTTTCGGTTTTGCTTTAATCCTTATGGAAATCTTCAGTACCAGATTTCATGCTTAGGTGAAGTCTTTATGAAGGTAAGAATACAACATTATTAAAAATTAGTTGTGTATAATGTATATGTAATATTCTGATGGAAATTGTAGGTGGGGCATTTGACTGATGTAAATTTACATAACGGTTCTGTGTGTAATATTTTAGTAGTACTATGTATGTAGTATGCACTAATGCTTAGTGATTTCATTGAAGTTTGTAATATGTAGTGGTCAGTAATAATGTGATTTAGAATATTTTTATGTAATATGTGTATAATGTTTTTAAAGATAAATATTATATTACAAATTATTATTACATATCTGTAATATTCTAATCAATATGCGTTAATAAAATTATTGTAACAGTGTTTGTGCATTATTGACTATCGGTGTTCATGTAATATATCTTAGATTTCCGACATTGTCAATACATATACATGAATATCCTTTAAAACTTCTGATATATATATATATATACATATATACACATATATACATACATATACACATACATACATACATACATACATACATACATACATATATATATATACACATACATACATACATACATACATACATACATACATACATATATATATACACATACATACATACATACATACATACATATATACATATATATATGAACTTATAATTTGATATTTGAATATAGGTTACATGTACTCTGTATTATACATACCAATGCCTTCTAACACTACAATACATATAGAAATGAGTCTGAGATAAAAATCCAATTGAAAAACAGTTATATTTTGTATATCACAACGGTCAATTTAAAATCAATTTCGAATCCCTGGGGCAAAATTATAAAATAACAATTTTTTAGTTTTAAAAAATTCCTGAGCCAGTGCGTTCATTCATTCTTAAATACATAAATACATACATACATACATACATACATACTTACACGTTGAATCTGGTAAAGCTGTAAAAAGAGATAAAATAAAATTTCCAATAATTTACAGTCGACGTAGCGTTGATATTGGTAAACTTATGAAGGAGGAGTTTTTAAATCTGCAAACTGTTATGAAAAACCCTATTACAGCACGTCCGGTTATTGCATATAGAAAAAATCCAAGTCTCAAGGATATCTTAGTCTCCACCCGACTACACGCCGCTTAAGCCTCTAAGCCAATCCATTTTTCAGTGGTTGGTTTGTTGTTATCCCTTTCCTAACAATTTTTTAAAAACAAATACATCGTATCCGGCTGTAAACAAAACATAGTACTAGCCAAATAAATTTAAAACAAGACCGAAAAACAGTTATATTTTGTATATCACAACGGTCAATTTAAAATCAATTTCGAATCCCTGGGGCAAAATTAGAAAATAAAAATTTTTTAGTTTTAAAAAATTCCTGAGCCAGTGCGTTCATTCATTCTTAAATACATACATATATACATACATACATACATACATACATACATACATATATATATGAACTTATAATTTGATATTTGAATATAGGTTACATGTACTCTGTATTATACATACCAATGCCTTCTAACACTACAATACATATAGAAATGAGTCTGAGATAAAAATCCAATTGATTTTGTTTTCTCTTCTCAGAATTCTGAATTTTATTTTTTAATGCTACCGTAAACCTATATGTCCAAGCTCCAATAATTAAAATCAGGATCTAGGTCATTTAGAACTTCAAACATTTTATGCAATTGTCTTTAACCGTTTAATCCTTCAATAAATGTTCGCCAAATGATATTGCAAACCCCAGAACCACGAATGTAACCCCAATGCAAGATCACGGTCAAGGTCAAGGTCAAGGTCATATATTTAGTTAGATTTAATTATCTCATTGCCTTTAATTTTTTTAATCTTTTAATGAATTGCTTTTATATTTAACATGATTGTCCACCAGGTAAGTCTAACAGTTATACCCTCCACCCATCAGGTCTAGGAACGATACTCTAGTGTAAAGTTAAGGTCATTTAGAAGTTTCTTTGAATGTATTCTTTTAAGGAGACCGGCCTCGGTGGCGTCGTGGTTAGCCATCGGTCTACAGGCTGGTAGGTACTGGGTTCGGATCTCAGTTGAGGCATGGGTTTTTTAATCCAGATACCGACTCCAAACCCTGAGTGAGTGCTCCGCAAGGCTCAATGGGTAGGTGTAAACCACTTGCACCGACCAGTGATCCATAACTGGTTCAACATAGGCCATGGTTTGTGCTATTCTGCCTGTGGGAAGCGCAAATAAAAGATCCCTTGCTGCCTGTCGTAAAAGTAGCCTATGTGGCGACAGCAGGTTTCCTCTCAAAATCTGTGTGGTCCTTAACCTTTAGACTACTGGATTAATTTTTAACAAAAACCACGTTGAGTGGGTACAAGTTTATAATTTTTACTCACATATATTCACTTAAATGTTTTATAAAAACATGAAATAAAGTTCATATATTAATCAGTAAGTATTATTTTCGTGTCTTTTTTTTGTAATTTTTATTAGTTTAGATCGGCTAATGGTGATTAAAATTAGGCAAAAAATCGAAAAAGTTGCGCTTACTTACGGGCATTTGTGGCCAGCTGTCCAGTATTTATGTCCATTATTCCCGATAACAGTGGTTTTCTGACCAGAATTGTTTTTTTTAAACCGAACTAAGATTCATATTGCAATATTTGGTAATTTTCGTTGTTGGTAAAACGATCAAATTTATTATCAAATTAGCTGTCACAATCAGCTATCGATCCCTGAAAATGACCGCGACGTGCCGCCATTGTTGTCAAGCGAAAATACTTGCCGAAAACCACTTTTTGAACTAAAAATTTCAAGATATTTTCAATTGAAAAAATCAAAACAAAAGCCACCATTTAAAAAAAAAATCTTTTTTCTTTAATTATATTTCCGTTTCCGGTGAGTGTCGTGTGCAAAACGGCGGGAAATATGAATTGGGGAATGCACTGTATACAGTGTACAGTATATCGACTGACGTGACGTCGGGCGAGATATCTCGCCTGCAGTAGTCAGAAGGTTAACCATATGTCTGACGCCATAAAACCGTAAATAAAATGTGTTGAGTGTGTCGTTAAATAAAACATTTATTTCTTTTTTCATTTAAGGATTTTTTATATTTCGTTTATGTACGTTTTCTGCAAGTGTTGGTTTTCAGGCCTTTGAGAATTCAAATTTTACATAATCCTTTTATGGGTTATGCCAAAAAAAATTGAGATAACCCATTTTGTTTTTAGGTAACCTGTCGTGACCATATAAATCATGTCACAAATTGAGATAACCCATTTTGTTTTTAGGTAACCTGTCGTGACCATATAAATCATGTCACAAATTGAGATAACCCATTTTGTTTTTAGGTAACCTGTCGTGACCATATAAATCATGTCACAAATTGAGATAACCCATTTTGTTTTTAGGTAACCTGTCGTGACCATATAAATCATGTCATAAATTCAATGCGCGAACA
Source organism: Gigantopelta aegis (assembly GCF_016097555.1). NCBI lineage: Eukaryota > Metazoa > Mollusca > Gastropoda > Neomphalida > Peltospiridae > Gigantopelta > Gigantopelta aegis. The sequence continues at coordinate 74,476,414 of NC_054701.1, forward strand.
AGAAATGGGTTATGCAAAATGTGAGCAGATACACGAACGACGAAACATCGCTCTTGCAATTTTCAGAGGCCTAGTTTTTCTGCTACATATCGTCAGGGATGTGGAAGGTCAAAGGTGAACTACTAATGACAAACCATTAACCATTAACCTCTGTCTAGGAAAGACAGCTCAGATAGCTAAAGTATTGTCTGTGACAGTGTGACGGAACCTTAAGTGGATGTAAATATGAATAATAAATTGAACTAACTTAAAAAGACTTGAGAAGATTATGTAATGGCAGGCCCATAAGAACAATGTGTAAAGTCGTTGAGTTGGGGTTGGGGTGGTACAGAATTTAGTGAGGGGGACACAAGCACATTAAAACATTTTTTATTTATGTAGTAAAACAAAGGATGTGGTGTGTGTGTATGGGAGGAGGGGGGCACTTGCCCCCTGAACCCCAGCTCTCAAGTTCCTACAGGCCTGATAGGTCCTGCATATTAAATGTCTTCTGTTAATGCTTTGATCTACTATCATCAAGCGTAAAGTTGTCTTTAAAGAGGAAATTAATGGTGATGCCAAGATGATCTTCAAATACACTGATGACATTCATTTCATATTTTCATCCATAATGATCTTTAGGCAACTGCTATGTAACAGTTAGCAAAATAAAGTAGGTTTGTTTATACACAGACAGTAAGATAAGTAAATATATGATTATTCTAGTGGATGTCTTTGAAATGTGATCTGCTTTTGTAACTGAAAGTTATCAGGTTCCTGATCTCACAGCTTTGCTTCTTCTGGCTTAATGATTTGTTTATCCAGTGAAAACGTAGAAAATTATATTTTGATAAAACTATGAGAAAAATATTTGAAAGTCTGATTGGGTTCGTCAGTGTAAGTATGGAATGTTTCGTAGGTTTCTTTAATCTCTCTGTGTCAATATTTTGCCGTCTTGGTTTCGGTTCAATAGTTTCGACTCTTTTTAGCCACAGTTATTGATGGTTTTTTATCACAATTTATTCACCAAATATTTGTGTTTAATTTAGCTTGCAGAGAGTGATTTTGACATGGCAAGGTCTTTTCACTGTCATGACAAATTTGGTGCGATAATGGTCATATTTACTTGGAAAATGCTGTTGAAAAATATGAGAAAAACCTATGAATTAAGAGCTCCCTTGAAGAAGAGTAAATATATTTTGTACAGCAAGTATAAGATCAATAAACATAATAAAAAAGTTTGTTTTGTTTAACGACACCACTAGAGCACATTGATTTATTAATCATCGGTTATTGAATGTCAAATTTTTTGTAATTTTGACAGTCATAGAGAGGAACCCCGCTACATTTGTTTTTTTAATAGCGAGGGATTTTTTTATATGCACCATCCCACAGACAGAATAGCACATACCATACCACAGCCTTTGATATACTAGTTGTGGTGCACTGGCTGGAATGAGAATAGTAAAAACATAATACATAAGAATGGTTGTTGTTGTCAGGATGGGATTTAGCTCGGTCGGTAGAGGTGATTTGGTCATAGGATCAAACCTCGGCGAACCAATTGGATATTTTCTGTTCCCTGCCTGTCTCTTCCCCCCCACCCACCCAACTGGTATATCTAAGGCTGTGGTTAATAGCTTGCTGCTAATGGAAAGATGTGCCTGAAAGACTACAAGTCAAAATTACCAAATGTTTGACATCCAATAGCCAATGATTAATTAATCAATGTGCTCTAGTGGTTTCGTTAAACAATGCAAACCTTTTTGATATTTTCTAATATTTAATACAAATGGGAAAGGAATATTCGTTTAATGACACCTCAGCACATTTTAAGCTATGGCTGTTTAGTGTCTTAATGTTAATCTTAGTGTCTTTTAACACTTAATATAGATAGGGACAGGACAAATGATGAAGGCAAATAACTGATTGCCCTTTTAGATTATTGCCTGACTATGTCAGAATTACCAAATATATGACATCCAGTAGCCGATGATTAATGAATCAATTTGCTCTAGTGATGTCTTTAAACAAAACAAACTTCAAAAAATTTGTATTTGACTTTCTGTGATTAACTAAAAATTAATTTAAATATTTTGTCAAACTCATGTGATTCAGTGATTTAGAAATTTTATAGTCTTATGTATTTGACAATACTGCACCCAGATGTTTTTTTCTGTCTTTTTTTGTTGTTTAAACCTTTGCTTGAATTGAAACATTTAAATATCAACCTTTAACTAGAAAGTATCTTGCACTAGTCTGCAATGCTTGCCAACAGTGTACACGGGTAAACATTGGACACTTGTAGAATGATGGGTAACTGTTGTTTCATGCCATCGGCAGAATTTGCCAACAAACAGTCAGGTTGTTGTGGCCAGTGAATCAACATCCTTTCATCAGATGCTAATTCATGTAAATTGGAAAAACAATGCCTCACTTGTTAGAAGGTCTCTAGATTTGTCGTTAAAATTCCACAAACGATGGTTAGACGCAAATTACCACATTTGGTTTAAAGTTCGAGAATGTCCACCGTTTCTGTTGAATGAGTGATTCGGTGGAACAAAAATGTTCCAATTTCAATACACATTCAAGTCTAGGTACATATTTCATGCTTTCGATTTTTGTTTAACCTTGAGTAGGTGTAAAGATAATAGCATGTAAGTGTTTGATTCCGTTGCTGCTTTCTCTTTCTGTTTTTAACCTTGTGTGCATGTACCTTTAAAATGACTGATTTAGATTTTTTAACAATGCATATATACATGTATGAAGGAATGAATGTTTAATAACACCCCAGCACAAAAAAAATATATCGGCTATTGGGTGTCCGACAGTGGTATAAATGGTATATATAAATGAATTGATGATCAACATCAAAACAACAACATTCTAAAATTAAGTTAAAAACAGTGTAAAGAGCTGTGTAAAAACGTAAGTACCACAGGTAAGTATATTAGATTAGTGAAAATCAGTATCTCGTAAAAACGTAAGTACCACAGGTAAGTATATTAGATTAGTGAAAATCAGTATCTCGTAAAAACGTAAGTATCACACGTAAGTATATTAGATTAGTGAAAATCAGTATCTCGTAAAAACGTAAGTATCACAGGTAAGTATATTAGATTAGTGAAAATCAGTATCTCATAAAAACGTAAGTACCACAGGTAAGTATATTAGATTAGTGAAAATCAGTATCTCGTAAAAATGTAAATACCACAGGTAAGTATATTAGATTAGTGAAAATCAGTATCTCGTAAAAACGTAAGTATCACAGGTAAGTATATTAGATTATGAAAATCAGTATCTCGTAAAAACGTAAGTATCACACGTAAGTATATTACATTAGTGAAAATCAGTATCTCGTAAAAACGTAAGTATCACACGTAAGTATATTAGATTAGTGAAAATCAGTATCTCGTAAAAACGTAAGTATCACACGTAAGTATATTAGATTAGTGAAAATCAGTATCTCGTAAAAACGTAAGTATCACACGTAAGTATATTAAATTAATGAAAATCAGTATCTCATAAAAACTTCAACAAAAGTTCAGGGTGAAATTGGATTTCTTTTTTTTTGTCATTTGGTAGTGCGTGTACGCTTGACTTCCTAGTAGAGTCCTTACGCTCTCTAGCTAGTGTACTCCGACTTTGGTGAGGTTGAGGTTTTCTGTAGGGGTTACCTCACCCTCAGTTCCTGAGTGAAGATTGTAATCCTAGGAACTCAGGAGGAGTGTTTCTGTCTGGGTTTCCATCCCGTAGAAGCTTGTCTTACTGGACTTGCATGCTGCTTCTGCATGGGTTTGGCATCAGAGTTGTCCTTCTCCTAGACAGATTGTCTTTCTTGACTTGTGCCCTCTGTATGTTCGGCTATTTGCCCATAACTGGGAGAAGTTGAAATGATTTATACACATGTATGAAGGAAGGAAGGAAATGTTTTATTCAACAATGCACTAAACACATTTTATTTATGGTTATATGGCATCAGACATATGGTTAAGGACCACACAGATATTGAGAGAGGAAACCCACTGTTGCCACTTCATGGTCTACTCTTTTTTGATTAGCAGCAAGGGATCTTTTATATGCACCATCCCACAGACAGGGTAGTACATACCACAGCCTTTGATATACCAAATGTTTGACATCCATTAGCTGATGATTAATAAATCAATCAATGTGCTCTAGTGGTGTCATTGAACCAAAAACAAAACAAATTATATGTACCAAAGAAAAAGTGTCTTTAATTGTTTTGCAAAATATTCACTGTGGCACATTTTAGGTATTATAGGTATAGTGATCAGTTTTCCAATCTATGCTTTCAGTTGAGATCAGATTGAATTACATCAATTTAATCTTTTAACACATTTCACCCATGGCATGTGCTGTCCTGTCTGTTGGAAAGTGCATATAAAAACCTCACTATAATATAAAATAAAAAGGGAAGCACTGGGTCAAGGTTCAACTTGGTGTTGTTAACAAAAACAGAAAAAGAAAAAGAAAAAAAAAAGCACTTAAAAGAAATTCCAAATGCTAAATATATCATCAAGCATAATAAATGCTAAGACGCCCTAGGTGTAAACATGGACCCAATGGTTTATTCTGCTACTTTCAAAGAATATATACTGCTGGCAAAGATATTTTTCACCAGCATTAATGTTTTGTACTGCAATAAAAATGAAAGAAAAAGAAAATGTATCTCTTGATATATCTGTAGTGCAACATGTTCTAAAATGCAAGAAAAATAGGCTGCTGGTACAATAGCAGCTGTTTATTTTGTTTTTGTTAGCAACAAGAGGTCTTTCATGTGCTAATTGCACAGCACCATCCCTGTCCTTTGATATATCAGTGGAGAAGTGGGATCTTCTGATAGGAATTGATCCCGTGACCTTTCATACCTGAGGAGTAGACCAAGTTGCATAAGCTGCTCTTGTCATGATGATAAGTGTTTGAATAATGGAACTTGGTAGATTATCTCATGTTGCTGCCATTACCTGAGCAAAATGCTGCTCTTTTCATGATGAAAGGTGTTTGAATAATGGAACTTGGTAGATTTTGTCTTGTTTTGCAGCTTAGTAAGTATAGATACTGATAAACTGACTATGCCCCAAAAAACTCCAAGCAACCCCTTTACTTGTTTACTTGCATGCTTGCACACTCATTCACTCACTGACCTAAACAAACCCACCCATTCACCCACCCATTCACCCACCCACTCACCCAAACACCATACACACCCACCCATACCTACCCACCACTCAACCCACCTAATACTGAAAACCCACCCACTCACTCGCGCACACCCCCACACACACACACACGCGCGCGCTCATCCACCCACAATCGTAAAAGATCCCTTGCTGAGGGGAAAAGATATAGCAGGATTCTTCTGAAGACCATTGTCTTAACTAAATGTCAGCCCTCTACGTTAACTTTTCCATCTAGGAGCCAGATGACGCCTACTTCTATGTTTATACAGATGGTATAAAATGTTTTAGTCCCCAAATGAAAAAAATTGTCACATTGTAGAATGAATGAATGAATGTTTAAGGACACCCCAGCATAAAAATACACATTGGCTATTGGGTGTCACAAATGGTAAGTAGGTCACATTGTAGAGGGCTGCCAGTACCTGTTGATGGCTTCTAGTCGTATCATTAAAACAAATGTTTTTGCTCACTTAATCACTCACTCACTTATCCATTTGCTAACTCTCAATACTCACACACATTAACTCATTACTCGATACCTTCTTGCTTGCTCGGTTGCTTGCTCCCTACTCACTCATTACAACTTGTTCATTCGCTCACTAAAAACTGAATCATACTCAATTGCTTAACCAGCTGCCTGCCCACCCACCCACCAAATTCTTTTAAAGGAAATTAACATTTAAGAGTACTCCAACACAATGTTTAATTGACAGTTATTAGGAGACTAGGTAATTAGGACAACTGGCTTAAAAAGTCCAGAGTAAAAAAGTCCACTATCGTCATGTAATGCCCATGTTGAATTGCATTGACAAAATCAGCACCATGCTGAAAATTGTAGTACCCTCGCCGTAATTGTGATCACCATTAACTTTTGTATTACACTGCCGCCAATTGATTGCCACCATACTTCTGACCCATGTTCAATTGGAACCAGTTATTGCAGCAATTAAACTTGGCAGTCACTTTTTATCAGTTTCGTCCAAACGATAGATTTCTTGAGGGATGGCAAAAAGTGTCAAATATCTTCTCTTTTTTTGTGTCCACGTTTTGTAATTCTAAAGACAATTGCCTTATGAGTGATTTAATGGGTCGTCAGTAAACGATGGAGTGCTTCATTGGCGTTGATTCATTTTTTTTTACACTTTGTGTCCTTCAATCTGCACCGATTATTCATCAAGTGCAGAGTCCATTTCAATGTTATTATGCCCATTAAAACAAAATTCCTGCATTCCTCCATCCATACGAAATTTGCCAATTGTTGGAAGTATGCAACAAAGAAATGATTTCAGATTATCTGTCGTGGGGTTGTTGATCACTGTGCGTAACTCTCGGTTATACTGCCGCGTCTGTGTACCATGTGAATTAAAGATCATGTCGGGTTATTGGTATTACTTCTTGAGCTGATTCCGCTGCCTTAAAGTCATTCCATGTGATGAATGGACTCCGCTGCGTCATCATTGTCTTGCAATGGAGCATGACTCATTTTAGTACTAATAACGGGCAATTTATAAAAGTTAAACACTGGGAAAAAACAACACTGGGATTATTAATTTTGGGTATAATAGAACAAAAAGTTGTGTAATATGAAATGTACTTTTTTTGTTGAAGTTTTTGTTTTTTGTTTCTTGTTTTTTTTATATGTAAAGTGTTTCCAAAGCAACAAAATGGCACTTAACAGTAATATCTGGTAATATGTGCAGTAAAACTGGGGAAAAACAACATGCTAATAATTTTGATTTTAATATATGAAAAAAACATTGTTTTTTTATTTTATTTACAAAGTATTTTGAATGCTTAAAATATTTGTTAGCACTAATACCTGACAAAATACAGCGAAAGATTAGTATTGTTTTAATTTCAATAACATAACAAGTAAATATTGTTTGTATATTTTTGTACATGTATAGTCAGACTTAAAGTGGCATTGGGTGGTTGCATAACTCAGGTATCAATCCTGTATACATATGCATAAAGTATAATAATTGAAAAGTTTAGAATTTTTTTCTGACATTTTTAATCATCATTTATATACCGTATATCTTTGCCTATAAGTCGAATTTTTTTCACTCAAAAATTATTTTATAACTTGGGGGGGTCGACTTATAAGAGGGTAAAAAAATTTCACCAAAACATATTACCGTTTTGGGGATTATTTTACAAGTTTTATTGTTGAAGTATGCCCTGTATTTTTACTCAAATATCTTAATTTGGCACATTTATTTTTTATAACCTTTTTTTTTGGCATTATAACGGTTTTGGTTATGCGAAAAGGCATGCGATCTCACTCACATGCCAACACAACAGTCCACTTAGTTAAAATAATAGTCATCACTAATAGCAAAAATGTAAACAATACTAACTACCTGTTGCCTGAGTTTATTTTGAAATCTGGTCACTGGCATTAATGGTTGTTCAAACAATGTTTTGTCGGTGATTAACTTCATGAACATTACTGAGCTTTTCCTTAAAATAGACTGATCTCTGCAGTTCACTAGAGCAATAGGGACACACATCATTTGGTACAAAAACCAGTGTACTTTCCAGAGTTATCCTCCTTACATGTATTAATATGGCGGCAAAACATGTGATTAAGGTTGGACTATACCAATTCAAATCCCATAGGCGACCATGTTAACGTTTGCGTTTAAAAACACTATATGCAATATATCAACCAAACTGTGACCCATAAATATCAGTACTACAACCCCTACCTCAAAGTATTAACTGCAGAAAATGGTACCTTTCATGGCTCATTTTCGGTATAACCAGATGTTTCTGCAACACCCCTAGTTTCGCACAAAATTTTAGTACTTTTTTTTACAGGTACCCCATACATGTTCCAAGCACAAGGCTACTTGACACGGTGGTACTACATCAAATAAAATTGCATACATTTTTAGCCCAGATGAAACTAATTTTTTTTACAACCAACACACTCACATTTATAACCAATCACAGGACTTGTGGTGTTAACTTCTCTATCAAAAGTTCGGTACACCTCGAACTTCGACCCAGCCGGAAATTAATTGGTATAGTGCAACCTATACTGATAACATACATGTTTCAAAAGGTGGTGAATCATGTGTTTTTATGACAACCAGGATCTGGTGTCTTCTGACATAAACTGACAACCTCACTGAAACTGTTGTTTCTACAGTGCAACCTAATTTAATGTACACCTCACAAAACACATGTATTTTGTACAGTTTTGTACAAATGCAATATGTCATATTTGAAAAAATAATTTTTTTAAAAATAATACTCCTGAAGATATTTATTGTCAGATGTGTGTGTGTGCTCAGCTATATATGTAGAGACAGCATGGCTATTCAGAGTACCTCAACTCCTTAAACTTATTCCATTGAAACACATGTACTTGACTGACCCCTAGATTATGAAGACCTCAATAGGCACATCAAAGAAATATCAGTATTAAAAAAATACAATGTCTGAGGAAGGAAAAACCAACATGACTGCATCTGTATGAAGTAATGACTTAATGTCCTGCACATCACTGTTGGAAGAAAATCCTGTATGCTGAGTGTGGGCATCTTCAAGTTACCATGTGCGGGAATTTCAAATCCATCAGCTATGCAGATTTTCAAATTGGACCATCAAAACCATTGGCAGCCACCAATATTCCTGACTATATTTTATGTATACCCTACTGTAGTTGGAGGTTTTAAAAAATTTGTTATATCTGGAATTATCATGCAGCTTTCGCATATTTATTTTTGATTCATTACTAAAAAAACCTGTTTTAAGTGACATAATTACCCGAACATCTATTTTATTGCATTATTTTCTAATCCAGATCAATACAATATGTATATTGGATGTATTCCTACAATCTGTAATCCAGCATATCATTTAGCTATTAACATTGGATAATACAGCATTAACAATAAAATAAATCATCAAATTACACCAAGGTAGATAATCAAATCTGGAAAAATTGGTTCCAAATCTAGTATACACTTAAAATACACTTCATGGGAGCAAACTAAGTGATTATTTTTAAAAAAGAGTTGATCTGGAGACCTAAAGATATGTTTAACAAGCTTATTGTTATGTATAAATGAGAACAGAAGGCACAATAGTGACAAAAAAAATTAATTATGGCTTTGGTAAAAAAATTCTTCAAAGTAAAAAAAATGTTTCCCCTAAAACTACAAATTTGTCTAAAATATGACTTAGCACCCTATAAATATGCCAAAAGGACAATAAAAATCAAGGTCTTTAAAAAGTTAAGCTAACAGAAGTACACACATGAAAACATTAACTATGTTTATAGAAGTTAAAGACATTATCCCAATATTGGCACATGTTATTTTTAATATAAAAATAAATTGCTATTAAAATCTAAGTTCAGACTGCCTAGATATATTAACATATTTAAGAGCAGTTGTATATGGCAAGTCAAACACCATGTAAATAAGAACATTCAAATCTGTATAGTATGAATTATAGGCCAAAACCAACTTTTCCTCAGTGCTAATTTTTGTTCAAACTCCATTCAGAGCTATGTACAGTAATTATTGTCAAGGTCAAGGTCATTGTGAACTTGCATGGCCGAGTGACGGCTAATTAATCAAATAGTGTAGTTTAATTTAATTAAATCACAAAAATCATAATCTTTTTTATTATGCACTGAATATGTGCTATAGGTTGGACTATACCAATTCAAATCCCATAGGCGACCATGTTAACGTTTGCGTTTAAAAACACTATATGCAATATATCAACCAAACTGTGACCCATAAATATCAGTACTACAACCCCTACCTCAAAGTATTAACTGCAGAAAATGGTACCTTTCATGGCTCATTTTCGGTATAACCAGATGTTTCTGCAACACCCCTAGTTTCGCACAAAATTTTAGTACTTTTTTTTACAGGTACCCCATACATGTTCCAAGCACAAGGCTACTTGACACGGTGGTACTACATCAAATAAAATTGCATACATTTTTAGCCCAGATGAAACTAATTTTTTTTACAACCAACACACTCACATTTATAACCAATCACAGGACTTGTGGTGTTAACTTCTCTATCAAAAGTTCGGTACACCTCGAACTTCGACCCAGCCGGAAATTAATTGGTATAGTGCAACCTTAACCGATGATACATGTACTTTCAGTTTTATCGTAGTGATCTGTTGTCAGTGTTGATAAATAAAGTTGTTGTCTGTGCACAAAACCATGCTGTACAGTGCCATACAGTAAAAGTCAAACAGCTTTCACTCTCTACTAAGGGAATATTTCGTTTTGGTGCTATGTAGTTTGATTGGAATGTTGCGATGTACAAAACGTTGAAAACGTGAAAAACGAAGTTTGTAAAATAATTTTCTTTTGTTGAGATATTATACATTATTGTTCTCATGTGCTGAAAATAAGAAATACTTCAATATTTATAAGTTGTTTTTCATGGGTCGACTTATAAACGGGTCAATAAAAAAATACGTTTTCAGGGCTTGAAATTAGGGACTCGACTTATAGCCGAGATCGACTTACAGGCGCAGATATACGGTACACCATCCCACAGACATGATAGCACATACCACAGCTTTTGATCTACCGGTCGTGGTGCACTGGCTGGAACAATAAATAGCCCAATCGATCCTAAACTGACTGCACATCAATCAAGTGCTTTACACCTGGGCTGCGTCCTACCCCTAATAGTAATATAGTCATTAATACAAAAACATTCTTTTATAGCAGTGTCCTTGTCAACATACACCGGCCTCGGTGGCGTCGTGGCAGGCCATCGGTCTACAGGCTGGTAGGTACTGGGTTCGGATCCCAGTCGAGGCATGGGATTTTTAATCGAGATACCGACTCCAAACCCTGAGTGAGTGCTCCGCAAGGCTCAATGGGTAGGTGTAAACCACTTGCACCGACCAGTGATCCATAACTGGTTCAACAAAGGCCATGGTTTGTGCTATCCTGCCTGTGGGAAGCGCAAATAAAAGATCCCTTGCTACCTGTCATAAAAAGAGTAGCCTATGTGGCGACAGCGGGTTTCCTCTAAAAACAGTGTCAGAATGACCATATGTTTGACGTCCAATAGCCGATGATAAGATAAAAAAATCAATGTGCTCTAGTGGTGTCGTTAAATAAAACAAACTTTACTTTTACTTTTTGTCAACATACAGACTTACAGTGATATATCTTTTTCACTGTTAGATAAAATAAATCAATTGGAAGTAGCATGTTGTTCCATGTCTGGTGTAGAAAGGTGCCAAAATGTTGGCAAAAAATATCTGAAAAGTGGGGGCACAGGTGCCCTTGTCCCCCCCCCCCCCCCACCCCCATTTCCTATGCCAGTGCATTTGTTAAGAGACCCAAGACTGAAATCCGACCATAACTGATTTTTGTTATAATTTTTCACTGTTAGTTAATGAACAAGATTTAAGAATTCTTTTTTGAGCTCATTAATCATTAAGGATTTTTATTATAAAAATGGACTTTTAAAAATGTTTTGTGGATGAGTTGACTTGATGCATCTGGATTGGCAAATAGCTGAGTCAGCGACGGGAGCCATGAAGTGGATTAATAGTGGTGTCATACAATTTGTGTAATGAACCTGTTGTCATCAATTCATAGTTCCATTCTCCTTTCTTTCACATGACCAGTAATAACCGCAAAATCTGTTGCTTAAGAGCCGCATCAATTTATTAAAGTGTTTTAGCACCATTTTTCTTGTTAATCTTTCGATGAATCATATTGCTTTTCTCTAACTTGGCTTTAAACATTGTACAAGTTATATTGACACATTTATGCAGCATGATTTAAAAAAATAGTTTTTAACTGGTAAAGTTGTAGCTTTGTTGAGGTTGTACCTTCTAAAATGCCTTTTATTAGATATTTTTATGTCTTAATTTGGTAAATATAATGCAAGATTGTAGTTGTTTAACATTCATCACATTTTCCTGCCCATCTGTTTATTCATTTAACAATACAAACAACTCTACCTTATTCCACCCACCCAACCACCTATTCATCTACAACAATCCACCCAAAATCCATCCATCGAATCATCCATCCATCCATCCATCCATCCATCCATCGAATCGTCCATCCATCCATCCATCCATCCATCCAATCATCCATCCATCCATCCAATCATCCATCCAATCATCCATCCATCCATCCATCCATCCAATCATCCATCCATCCAATCATCCATCCATCCATCCATCTATCCATCCATGCATTCATCCGGTCATCCAATCATCCATTCATCTATTCATCCACACATCCATCGATCCAAACATCATCCATCCAAACATCCATCCATCTGTCTGTCTGTCTGTCCGTCCATCCATCTATCCATCCAATCATCCAAACATCCATCCATCCAAATACCAAAGCAAACCCACCCACCCATCCATCCATCCATCCACCCACCCATCCACCCATCCATCCATCCATCCATCCATCTATCCACCCATCCACCCACCCATCCACCCATCCATCCACCCATCCACCCCATCCATCCACCCATCCACCCACCCACCCACCCACCCATCCATCCATCCATCCATCCATCCACCCACCCACCCACCCATCCATCCACCTACACATCCATTGGTCAATGTATCTATAAAACTTAATATTGAGCATCTATTAGTGGACAATTAAAGCATTAATTACAATATTAATTACAAAATTATAGTGTTGTTCTTGTACCACTCCCCAACTGTTTAGACATATACAGGTTGTTTTGTCTATCCACTGTGAAAAGTAAATAAATGGTATTACTTCTGTGTTAAGGAAGTAAGCATCTTTGTCTGGTTAATTTTGGGTTGAAGCTGCTACAGGCCCGTGATGGAACAAACAGGTTTCGGGTTTAGATGAGTTGACTAGAGACTTAGCATGATAGTGTAAGTGTGAAGAGTCACTGCTGGCTTCTGTACAATGTGTACCTGGAGATATTAGTGTAAATAAAGAGACGATCTTTTCGTCTTTAAGACACTGTTTCACCCAGGCGGGCATATATTGGTCTCTTCAAAGCTTTTGTTTGTTGTCATATTTATTTGCTTATTTTCTTGGTCTTTAAGACAAGCGTTTCACTGAAGCAGGCATATATTAGTGTCTTTAATGTTTATTTGCATAATTTCTCAAAGATTTACATGTCTTTGTTTTTTTGCTTTTTAGCCAGGCTCGTAAGGCGGAGCTGTTTTTGAAAGAATACACAAGTGCAAGTGTTTGATTTAAAAGAACACTATTGGATCTACAGGTTGGTAAAAGTTTGCTTTTTAATATTTTTATTTTACAGCTGTTTCAGAATTGTGGTGGGAAGGCAAGAGGAACTTTTAATTAATTATTATTTTATACCTAAAGATCTGCTGCAATTTTTCTCTGTGATATCATTTATTTTCATGGTATTAAATTTTTGTTCTTTTGCTAAAATGCCAATTTCATTGGGTTCTTAAATATGTGGATCAAGAAGGTAGTATCATATATTTGTATCATAAGTATGCTTGTATTATATTTTCATTGTGTTCTTAAAATCATTGACATCACTAGTCCATGAATGACATGAAAATTAGAACACCATGAATAAAGTGATTTCACAGCGATGTTATTTCAGTAGCTGTTTATGCCTGTAAGTTATCGTTATCCATTAAGCACTAACCACTAACCCATTGTTCTGGACAGACAGTCCAGATAGCAAAGGTGTGTGCTCAAGGCAGTGTGCTTGAACCATTATTGAATATAACGTTAATAATAAGTACAGTGAAACTCCCCTAAACCAGACACCCTCGGGACAAAGTAAAATGTCTGATTTTTAAGGGTATCCTGTTTAGAGACGTTCTTTTTTATACTCATATTTAAAAAGAGACCGTGAAAAATGTCCAGTTTTGAGAGAATTCCGGTTTAAAGAGGGTCCGGTTTTGAGAGGTTTCACGGTATAAATGAAATACCTATATAATTTTTTGTAAATAAATTCTATTTCTGCTTGCCTCTCAACAGCCATGTTAACAATTCAGGAATGGCTCTTAATTAATACAAATTATCTTAATGAGTTGCCTTTTAAAAGTGGCCTCTTCTTCCATTTCATTATATACTATATATAACACTACACTACTATATAATTAATATTGTAGAAGATTTTTTTCTTCCATACATGACCCCTTCTGTTACATATATAACAAGATTTGTTATTGTAATTTAAGTAATGATTTTGAAGTTGGTAAAGCATATCTTTATTTGATCCATCCATCCTATGTATCCCATCCGTCCGTCCATCAGTCCATCCGTCTGTCTGTCCATCCATCCATCCATCCATCCATCATCCATTCATTCATTCATTCATTCATTCATTCATTCATTCATTCATTCATTCAATTATTCATTCATTCATCCATCCATCCATCCATCCATCCATCTGGTCTGTCCATCCATCCACCCATCTGGTCTGTCCATCCATCCATCCATCCATCTGGTCTGTCTATCCATCCACCCATCCACCCATCCACCCATCCACCCATCCACCCATCCATCCATCCATCCATCCATTCCCTGACAGCTAATTGAAATGAGTAGCCCATTGCATGGTTGCAGCAGGTTTCCTCTCTCATTATCTGTGTGGTCCTTAATAATATGTCCGATGCCATATAACCATAATAACCAATGTTATTAAAAATAAAACATTATTTCCTCCCTTTTCTCATTATCATTTATAAAATTTAGCAAGTGTCGTTATCATTACCGTATATGTTTGAATAGCAACCTTTTCTGAAACCCCACACATGGAACTAATCTTTAATTTCTTGTCCTGTTCAACTGTATGGACTTTTTAATTACCTGGCTTAAGGTAATTATACTAAATACCTACAGCTTTCTTTGGCTTTAATCGCAGCTGTTGAGTTAATGTTGAAGCAAATAAAACGTCTTGGGCCGGTGAACGGACAGGGAATTCCCTATCTGTCTTGTTTTCTCCGAGAGGCATGTTTTCATTAATTTACGGGATCAGCCAGGGTGTGAAACATTCCCCGAGTTTACTCTGCTTCTTTGCCAGGTGGGAGGGATCAAAGGGAGGTTCCCAGTAACGAGGCTCGTTTACCTGTACGTGGATTTGTTTGGCAACTCCGAGTCTCAAAATAAGCCACAAAGTAGCCTGATTACAGGCTGGTAATCACTTGGAATCTCTATTGCTCACAGACCAATGGGAAAAAACTCATCTGTTTGATCTGTAACTCTTTAAAAAAAATATATGCTCTCTTCTTATTTTTGTTTACTAAGGAAATTTATGGCAGTTCAGTTTAGTGTCATATTATATCAGTGCATAAAAAAAGTATTTAAATTTCATAAAAGGGGGTGGGCGGGACTTAGCCCAGGGGTAAAGTGCTTGTTTAATGTGTGGTCGGCTGGGATCGATCCCAGTCAGTAGACCCATTGTGCTTTTCTCATTCCAGCCAGTGCATGTCTGATTTATCAAAGTCTGTGGTATGTGCTAGCCTGTCTGTGGGATGGTACATATAAAAGATCCTGTATTACTAATGGAAAAGTGTAACTGGTTTTCTCTCTAAGACTGTATGTAAAGATTACCAAAATGTTTGACATCCAAACGTCGATGATTAATAAATGCTCTAGTGGTGTTGGTAAACAAAACAAACTTTAACTTTAAAAAAAATGTATCCTTCCTGTTTTTGTTTGGTATGGAAATTTATGGCAGTTCAGTTTAGTGCATATTATATCGGTACATAAAAATCTTTATTTCATAAAAAGGGAGTATCTAGCTCTGTCAGCTGAGTGCTCGCCTGAGATGCTTAGGTCTTAGGATCGAATCCTCTTGGTGGAGCCATTCTCTGATCCCAATGAGGGCAGGATGTAGCCCAGTGGTAAAGCGTCCGCTTAATATGCGGTTGGTCTAGGATCGATCCTCGTTGGTGTGCCCATTGGGCTATATCTCGCTCCAGCCAGTGCATCACGACAAGTATATCAAACGCCGTAGTATATACTATCCTGTCTGTGGGATGGTGCATATAAAAGATCCCTTGCTGCTAATCGAAAAGAGTAGCCCATGAAGTGGTGACAAGGGTTTCCTCTCTCAATATCTGTGTGGTCCTTAACCATATGTCCAATGCCATATAACCGTAAATAAAATGTGTTGAGTGTGTCGTTAAATAAAACATTTCCTTCCATCCCAAAAGAATGTCCCACAACTGGTATATCAAAAGATTTGGTATGCCTACCAACCAAACCACTACTGAAATGGTGGGTAACATTACAGAAAAACTAATATTTTTTTAGGATGGCCTAATTATTTTCTTTTTGTATACAAAAAGATTTTACAGCTGTTCTGTTGGTCCTCTTTCTACCTTCATTGTAGATTTGAAAGGAATTGGTCAAAAATAGATCTGTTTATATTTTCTTTTTGAGGGTATTTTGGGTGAAGGTAAACAAAAGATCAAATCAGACCTACATATTGGTAATAATAGACACAGTAACCTCTAATATCTAAAAGGAGCTCAATCTTTCTTTTTTATTTAGAAAGGAAAATAATGTTTTTTAATGATACTTTAAATTATGCTGTTTGGTGTTATATGGTTATTGTAACATTTTGGTAACCAGGGGCCTACTTCACAAAGCTCTCTTAGGCTCTGTTAGACAACAAAGCATCCTCTTTGTAAGTCTTTTAGTATTGCACTGTGAGATTGTAAAGTTGCGAGAGTTTATTGAATTGGGCCCTAAGTAAATTTTTAGGTAGGTAGGTAGGTAGGTAGGTAGGTAACTAGTTTAATGTGCTCATATACCACTTTGATAACGAAGTAAGTTTTCCTTCTGAATAGCAGCACTTTCCCATATATAGGACAGCACATACCACAGCGTTTAATATTCGGCCATGTACATTGGTTGGGATGGGGAGAAAATTGCTCCACCAAAGAGGATTGATCTTAGGACCTATTGCATATGGGCCCCATTTTACGGAGCGGTCTTAGAGCTAAGATCACCTTAAGTGTATACAGTAGTTATGCAATTAAGGTGATCTTAGGGCTAAGATCAGTTCATAAAACAGAGCCCAAACAAATGCTCCATCACTTAGGAAGGAAATGTTTTATTTAATGATGCACTCAACACGTTTTATTTATGGTTATATGGCGTCAGCCATCACTTAGATGCAATCTGTTTTGTTTTTTTGTGTGTGTTTTTTTTTTAGGACTATTGACTAAATTATCAAATCAGCTTGAGTTGCCATTAAGACGATGTAATGTAAAGTTTGTTTTGTTTAACGACACCACTAGAGCTCATTGATTTATTAATCATTGGCTATTGGATGTAAAAAATTTGGTACTTCTGACACATACTTTTAGAGAGGAAACCTGCTACATTTTTTTCATTAGTAGCAAGGGATCTGTTATATGCACCATACTACAGACAAGATAGCACACACACCAAGACCTTTGATATACCAGTTGTGTACTGGCTGGAACGAGAAATAGCCCAATGTGCGCACCGTCGGAGATCGATCCCAGACCAACCGTGCATCATTCGAGTGCTCTACCACTGGGCTACATCCCTCCCATTAAGACAATGTAGTTACATTTGATTTCTTTTTGAGTTTAATAATGAAAGAGGAACCTGCTCCTATAATTAACCACCATTGCTCGCATTGGACAGAATGTTTGGTTTAGCCAGTTTTCATCAATGTAGAGCATTTTCTGGAAAATTATTAAAAACAGCTACTTTAAAGAAAGTTTTATTAGCCAAATACTAAATATTGTTGCTACTTTGTAAGAAAAATTTCCAAGTGATTTAAAAATGTACCTTTTTATTTGGTATGGCACATTTTTATGGCATTATGGTAGTCTAGACAGTAGCATAGACAAAGTCTAGACTTGTAGATAACCAGATTTTCACATGTGCAGCATATTAATTTGTTATTTAACCATTTTGAATCCCATCTCGTACACATACAGAACCTGTTGCAATAATTGTATAACGACTGTGTTGTAAAGTTGAGACAGCTTGTGCACCAAATTAAAGACCTGTCCAGGTTAAGTAACTCCATCCAAGTTAGGTAACTCCATTCAAATTGTCCACCTGAGAGTAATTAGAGCAACCTGCAGGCCAAGGTGGTTAAATACTGGTGCAGAAGCAATGAGCTGTGTTAGTAATTACTAGTCATCTGTTCCATGTGTGTTTGAAAAAGTTTTTCTTATTACTATGCCCTGATAAAGAGTGGCACGCTGCCAGCATGATTTGCCCAATTACAAAGTCAATTTATGTACCAATTTAGACGAGGTCTTCTCCGTGTTGAGCTTAATTTGACATTCCATGTATGTTTTAATAGATTTCATATGCATGTAAAATTCCCAGGTGGCTAAAAGTGTTACAAAGTATATGGAGAAAAAATAATTAATAAAATGTTACAAACTCTTAAAGACACTAGCTGACCCCATATGGTTACTAGGTAGTGTAAAATGTACCCGAGAGAAAGAATTAATGTAACACTTGATATTGTAGACCAAATCGAAAATTACTATTAGTGTAATAGTAATGTCTGTATAAAATACAAAGATGTGCTACGGGGTTGAATGTCAGTGATGTGGAATTCAATGTCAATAACGTGATTGTCTTCTTGGAAGAGGCCTTTGATAGCAGTCACTCTTTCCTGTTAGTGTTGGTGTGATTCCTTATTTCTTTCAATCAGTATATTTTTAGCTGTTAAAGTTTTTTTTATTTTCATTAAATTACAATTTATGACTTGATAAAATTAAGTTGTATAGTAGCTCAAAATGTATTTTATATAAAACACAAAAAAGTAACCCAGAAATTAGAATCTATGACTTTGAAATGTGATTTTCAAAACAGTTTAGTTAAGTATTATCTGTTATTTCTTTTACATTCAGTGGGGTATGAACAAAACTAAATAATTTGGCGAAGCCGTTTTCACATAAGTTTGCGGATGATTTTTTTTGTTCATACCCAGATGAACGTAAAAGAAATAAAAGACAATACTTATAATTAAATTTGAATCATACAGGCTAATAATAACACTAAAACATCATATTTTATTTGGAATTATTTTTTTATCCATAAACAATAACGCCCAATAAGACAACTTGCCCATATATACAATGATGTCATCAGATATGACGTTCCCTGACGACTTAATTTTTACATTCATTGAAAAATTAACAAACTCCCATTCAGTACCATTTGAAGGTGCCAAAAAGTGTGTGTGTGTGGGGGGGGGGGGGGGCACACTTCTATATTTACACTTTTACACTATTATAAAGCAAATATAAAGCAAAATATCTGAAAAGTGGGGGCCTTACTCCCCCCCCCCCACACACTCCCCACCCTCCCACACTTACTACGCCAGTGCCATTGCTATGTCTGGACCAATGGGATAACGTTACGTTGTAATGAATGCAACAGAAATTTAAGTACAATTTAATAACCAGTGTTTTCATTAGAAGGCAGCAAGTGATTTTCAATGAATATTTCCCAGCTTACAACTATAGACCTCACTGCATTCTGTGGGTATAGACACCTATGTTTCTTTCTGAAACTGCCTCCTGTTTTAAAAAATAATTACCACTATGAATAACTACTCTTTAGAATTAGGGAAAAAAAAAATCATGATCACAGTTAAACTTGTATTAAGACAGTTGTCCGTCTAATACAGGTTAAGTTGTGGTATTTAACATGACTACATAACATGTATTGTGCATAATTAGTCCTTATTTAGTCATTAGAATAGTATGATGTTTGTTAGTGTCTTGTTTGTGCATATGTTTTGCACCCAGTTCTGAATGTGGAATGTCTATATGCAATAAAGTTTTTATCTTTATCTTTTTATCTTTTAACATAATACAGTAGTCTTTTAAATTACAAGTTTGTTTTGTTTAACAACACCACTAGAGCACATTGATTTATTTATCATTGGCTATTGGATGTCAGACATTTGGTAATTCTGACATTAGTCTTAAAGGAAAAACCTGTTACAGTTTTCCATTAATAGACAGGGATCTTTTTATATGCACCATCCCACAGACAGGATTGGACATACCACAGGAACGAGAAATAACCCAATAGACTCAATGAAGAGAATCTTTTAAGACAGGTGAATGTTTTATAGTTGGCTTTTCAAGAACGTTTGTATACCATCAAGGTTTTAGCCGGAAAGCTATATTAACTAATACAAAATGTGTCCATTCATTTGTACCTAATTCGTTTTCCCAACTGTAATCGACGGACTGCATGCACCATTGTTATCCATCAGTATTGCAATCCATTCCAGTATTTACATCCGGCTTTTCCCTTCATTCGTGAAATGAAAGGATAAATCTTTTTGGCTTGAGGGTTCGGAACACCAAGGCAAATAAGACAAATGGTTTATCCGTCTATATCAAATAGACAACATTAGATGGGTCCCCGGGCTGTATTAATTACTCTGTAATGAGTTGCTGTGCCGCTGTATCTTTGACCTTACAGCCTTAAAGGGGAATCAGTCTGTGTAGCAGTCACTGATATGGTTTGCAGACTTGTGCTAGAAGCTCTGGAATTGGTATGGAGAAGAATTGCTTCGTTGTGATAGTGTAATGATTATGCATATAAGGTTTTTTGTGTTTAAATATAATAGTTGATTTGTTCGTTGTTTTCTATTCTTGTCTAACCTTTGTGATAGGCATTGGAAGTGGAAGGAGATTGGGAGGGGCATTGGCCTCCCCATGCATCTCTGAAAGGGGCAGGATTTAGTTTGGTTGGTTGAGTGCTCGCTTGAGGTGCTTGCGTCGCAGGATCGAATCACCTTTTATCCATTCACCTGATTGTGTTTTTTCTCATTCTAACCAGTGCACCACAGCTGGTCAAAGGCCGTGGTATGTGTTTTCTTTTTTTGTGGGAAAGTGCATATAAAAGATCCCTTGCTGCATTTGGAAAAGTGTAGCGGGTTTCCTCTGACTACAAGTCAGAATTACCAAATGTTTGACATCCAATAGCCGATGATTAATAAATCAATGTGCTCTAGTGGTGTTGTTAAACAAAAGAAACTTCTTCCCCATCTCTGAAGATAAAGCACTGCCCCCTCCGCCAGTTTAAAATCAAATTGGGAAGGAAGGAAGGAAATGTTTTATTTAACGACGAACTCAACACATTTTATTTACGGTTATATGGCATCAGAGATATGGTTAAGGACCACACAGATATTGAGAGAGGAAACCTGCTGTCGCCACTTCATGGCTACTCTTTTTGATTAGCAGCAAGGGATCTTTTATATGCACCATCCCACAGACAGGATAGTACATACCACAGCCTTTGTTACACCAGTTGTGGAGCACTGGCTGGAACAAGAAATAGCCAGATGGGTCCACTGCCGG
This sequence comes from Gigantopelta aegis, assembly GCF_016097555.1. Classification (NCBI taxonomy): domain Eukaryota; kingdom Metazoa; phylum Mollusca; class Gastropoda; order Neomphalida; family Peltospiridae; genus Gigantopelta; species Gigantopelta aegis. The sequence continues at coordinate 74,497,935 of NC_054701.1, forward strand.
GGATCGATCCTAGACCGACCATGCATCAAGCAAATGCTTTACCACTGGGCTACATCTCGCCCCTGCAATCAAATCAAATTAATACATGTTCATAGCTGGCCACCAATAAATTCCCTTGAGGGTGGAGGGTTTTCCGTAACTACCCCACGGACTATTGCTGGCATTTTATGACACCTACCTGTGTTACTAAGATTCAAGTGTACTACCCCGAGCATGCAATATCACAAAACTGTTCTGCTTTCAGTGTTTGAAGTGGCTATTAAAGGGGGTGAAATGTTGCTCTGTGATAAGAGTGCTCACCTAAGTTGTGATGGGTCTGTTACCCTCAATACCGGCCTCGGTGGCGTCGTGGCAGGCCATCGGTCTACAGGCTGGTAGGTACTGGGTTCGGATCCCAGTCGAGGCATGGGATTTTTAATCGAGATACCGACTCCAAACCCTGAGTGAGTGCTCCGCAAGGCTCAATGGGTAGGTGTAAACCACTTGCACCGACCAGTGATCCATAACTGGTTCAACAAAGGCCATGGTTTGTGCTATCCTGCCTGTGGGAAGCGCAAATAAAAGATCCCTTGCTGTCTGTCGTAAAAAGAGTAGCCTATGTGGCGACAGCGGGTTTCCTCTAAAAACAGTGTCAGAATGACCATATGTTTGACGTCCAATAGCCGATGATAAGATAAAAAATCAATGTGCTCTAGCGGCGTCGTTAAATAAAACAAACAAACTGTTACCCTCAATGGACTTGACAAGTGTTCCTCCATCCCACCCAGTACCTCACTTCTGGTATATCAAAGACTGTGGCATGTGCTGTCTTGTCTATATGGGAAAGTGGTAGCAGAAGGTTCCTTTCTATTTCTATCTTTGTGTATGTGTCTGTCTGTCTGTCTGTGCCTTTCTGTCTGTCTGTGTCTGCCTCTCTCTTTCTCAATTTTAATCTGTCTCTCTTTCTCTCTCTCTGTATCTGTCTCTTTCTCTGTCTTTTTCTGCCTCTGCATTTGAATCTGTCTGTCTCACTGCCTCTCTTTCTGCCCTTCCCTCCCTCTCTATCTGTCTCTGCCTATATTTCTCTCTCTCTCTCTCTCTCTCTCTCTCTCTCTCTCTCTCTCTCTCTCTCTCTCTCTCTCTCTCTCTCTCTCTCTCTCTCTCTCTCTCTCTCTCTCTCCACATAACTCAAATCTGTAAAGAATCAATCCTTTTTTTTCCCCTCTGATTAACAAGGGAAAGACAAGTTTTTCCTGATTTTTTTTGTTGCTGATCACATGTATGGCCTTTTTTTGTGTGTGTGCTGTTCACAGCACAGCAATTGGATTCGAGTGTGGTTGGTTGTTTGGTGAAATTGCTGCCCCTTATCTCGACTGATAGCAATCTTGTAGCCCATGTTATCAGTGGTCGGGAGTGCAATCTTGCATTGGGCCTGCTCTGTTGTCACAACACTGACACGTCTTTGACTCGCAGATATTTGACAAGTCCAGTAATGGCTGACCTTTAACGGTTTGGCAGATGGATTTATTCCTCGAGGTCAGATGGTCAGATGAAATTCGGGATAATATCCTTTTATTACAAAAGTCATTTCAAACAGGTTGATCGGAGGCCATTAGTTAGGCTGTAGGAGGTCGTGGGGAGCGATTTCTCATTGTATCTTGATTGGTAGTCACAAGTCGTTATAACAGGGCGCTAGGTTTTAAACTTTTAATATTTTTCCAAAAAGATTTTATTTGAATTTTGCTTTACAAATATTTTTATTTTTTAATAAATTCTTTACTGTTACCCGTCAGGTTTGAAAACAAATTTATCTCATTTTATTCACCCACAATTATTACTTTTTCTTCTTTATTTTGTAAATGTAAAATAAGGAAACTAAAATGCTAACTTATCATTAAACTGACAACCAGTCAAAACCTCTCTTATCAGTTGTATAAGTTATTAGTTCAATGGCTTATTAAAAGTGAAGGAAGGAGCGCTCGCCTAATGCACAGTTAGTCCAGGATCGTTCCAAGTAGGCAGCCCATTGGGCTGTTTCTTATTCCATCCAATGCACCATGACTGGTATATAAAAGGCTGTGGTATGTGCTATTCTGTCTGAGATAGTGCATATAAAAGATCCCTTGCTACAAATGAAAAAATACAAAAATCAAAAACCTAACAAACTAACATAAAATTCATAATTCACAGTCATAATCATACTAAATCATACTAAATCTTTGTACAAAAAGCTTACATACATTTTGCAGATTTTACTCTCTTTTTTTTTATAGTTAACTAGATATTGATATTTATTGGTTTCTATTTTTTTTAAACTTGTTAATCAGAGAAAACTGATATTAATTGATTATTATTGATTTTTAATTTTAAAACTTGTTCATGGAAGAAAACTGGTCTTTATTGATTTTGATATTTTAAAAACTGGTTCTTGAAAGCAAACCGATATTTATTGATGGTTATTGATTTTGATATTTTAAATTCGTTCTTGAAAGAAACCTGATCATTAAAACCCGAGAGTAATGTTAGAAAGTGAGATCACCACGGGAGCCTATCGACAGCAACGTCAGACATGTAGCAGACTGGAACTAATCAGGTAAACAAATCACACTGCCCACTAACAACATGCAGATAATGATGGTGTAGACAGCATGTGTCACTAATCGAACATGCTCTGTGGTGTATTCAGAAGGTCAAACGCACATGGACATTTTGACTGGTACTGTCGTCTTCTTTCACATGACATTCATCCAATGTTAGGTATCGAAACCAGTCGAGTGAGTAACTGATTGCTTGCCCTTCTGAACAGTGGTATGGTCAGGAGGCCGAACACACATGAACATTTTGACTGGTACTGTCGTCATCTTTCACGTCACATTCATTCAATGTTAGGCATAGAAACCAGTTTAGTGAGTAACTGTGATAGCTAAAATTGCCCTCCTGAACAGTGGTATGGTTAGGAGACCAAATGATCAGTAACATTTTGACTGGTACTGTCATCGTCTTTCACATTTTATCCAATGTTAGGCTTAGAAACCAGTCTATGAATAACTGTGATTGCTAAAATTGCCCTCCTGAACAGTAACATGGTTAGAAGGCAGAACAATTGCAAAACATTTGACTGGTATTATTGTCTTTGTTTTTCACATCGCATTCATCCAATATTAGGATCAAAAAGCAATCTAGCGTGCAACTATAATTGCATGCACTCCAGAACAGGCCTCATTTTTGTAAGTCGTATTAATTGTACAGTTAAATTTAATTTGTTATATTCTATGCATTTTCATTGCAATTTTATTAGATCGTCTCCACTTGTAAGCTAAAATATTATGCATCTACCCAGTAGATCACCTCAGTGGACTCATCTTCTGATTGGGTTTTCCCCATCCCAACCAGGTCACCAAGACTGGTTTATCAGAGGCTGTTGTATGTGCTGTCATGTCTGTGGAAAAATGCATATAAATTATGAATGAAAACATTTAGCGGGTTTTCTCTAAGACTATAAGTAAAAATTACCAGATTTTTCGACATTCAGTAGCCGATGATTAATAAATCAATATGCTCTAGAGGTGTTGTTAAACAGAACAACCTTTAACACTCTGTATTGACCTTCAAATTATATTAATTATGTTAATTAATAATATATGTAGGGTATTTTATATGGCAATAAGTTACAATCTAAGTTTTCATACACTGTTTTAACATACATAGCCTTTCTACAGTGTAGGTTAAAATATCCATGTGAAGAAATGACACTTGAAGTGCTGCTCTGATATGTTGATGTTCTATAAGGCATCTATCATGGCAATAAGTGTTAACAATAAATTGGTCCATTTTTGATATAAAAACACACACACTTGAGTTGTGAATTAACACGGACATGATGGAGAAAAAACGCCATAGCCTTGAAGTGTGCATGGAGAGTTCCGTCATTGTTTGGCCAGTCAGTTTGGAGACTAGACGACGGTCATCTTTTAGCATAATGTCCAATTGGGATTACTCGGCAAGATTAAAACGGTGTCTGTGATGGACACGACTCGGGCAAGACCACTTGACCAAATCCCCGGACGTGTGTTCCATTTGGTGAGGCATTGATTGCCAGAATTAATACACTGGCGTCCATGATTTCTTACAATCAAATTGCCACAAAGGCGCTTTGTGTCACCAGGGATATTTTTATAGCGGAGAGGACTTAATACCAAGGATAAGCTTTACTTAGAGATTACGCTTCTATAATTGTCAAATTAGTCGTCACTGTATATAAAAATACTGGGCTTTTATGGTTTTAAAGCATGAAATGATTGTCCTTAAGCCGTGATCTTTTCACCTAATGTGTCTTGGGGGATATTTTTAGATAGATCAAGTATGAATGCTGGCTATTAAGTTATTTAAAGTACTTTTTTTTCCATCCTGAGTAAGAGGTTCAGAGCAGGTTGTAGTTCAGTAGTAGAGTACTTGCCTGAGGTGCTTGGTTGATAGGAAAGAACCCATTCAGTGGACTCATTTGCCTCTCATACCTACTACAAGTTAAAATTTTGTTTTGTTTAACGGGACCTCTAAAGCACATTATATATTAATCATTGGGTATCATTGCTATCAGTCCTGTATACATATGTATAAAGTATAATAATGGAAAAGTTTACATTTTTTTCCTGTAATTTTTACAACATATGCAGAAGCAACATTACATTCAAAATCACACCTAATAGTAATATGTATATAATTTTATTTAATGACACCACTAGAGCACATTAAGTTATTAATCAATGGCTATTGGATGTCAAACATTTCGTAATTTTGACATATAGTCTTAGAGAGGAAACCTGCTACATTTTTCCATTAGTAGCAATGTATCTTTTATATGCACCATTCCAAAGACAGGATAGCACATACCATTGCCGTTGATATACCAGTCATGGTGCACTGGCTACAACGATAAATAGTCCAATGGGCCCACCAACTGGGATTGATCCCAAATCGACTGTACATCAAGCGAGTGCTTTACCATGGGCTACATCCCGCTCTCTCATACTTACTAGTGACCACATCTGGTATACCAAAGTCTGTGGAATGTGCTGCCTGCTGGAAAGTGCATATAAAAGATCCCTTGTGATGGGTTTCAGAATTATTAAATGTTTGTCATTCAATAGCTGGTGAGTAATAAAGCTTTGGTGATGATAAATAAAACAATCTGTCTTAAAGGATATTTTAATAATAATTTAATCTTGAAATTCCTGCAATTTGTTTTAACATTATTCATTCAAAAATATTTATTAACATATATGCTATGATGTATAGAATTTACATGTCAAATGAAACAAGTAACAAAGGAAAAAACTACAAAAATGTTAAGGTTTGTCATTTTGTTGACAAAATATTTTGCTGTTGGAAGGAGTTGTCTTTTAAATGTCAAAAATTACCATATTTGACAATGAGCTGCAATTTTATTCAATAAAATATTCCTCTAATTTTTGCATTCATATTTTTTTTTTTTTTTTTTTTTTTGTTATCTTTATGTCATGGTTTTTGAATAACTGCTTGATTCTTGTGTTGTTGAAATAATCCTGTTCATATCCTTAGCTTTGTTTGACAAATAACTGATGTGTATTTTTGTGCTGGGGTGTCATTAAACATTCTTCATTCATTTATTTATTCATTCATTCATTCATTCATTCATGTTTGTATAAAAGTATGTATGTATAATATGTATGTAGATTAGAGAGGACATCATGGGAGACAAGTCACCTTGTACTGAATGTGTTTACCCTCTGAAAGTCAAGAATTTTATTATTCATCCATCCATCCATCCAAGCATCGACCCACCCATCCACCCATCCATCCATCCAGGGGCGGGACATAGTTCAGTGGTACAGCACTCACCATTGGGCTATTTCTTGTTCCAGACAGTGCTCCACAACTGGTTTAACAAAGGCCATGGTATGTACTATTCTGTCTGTGGGATGGTGTATATAAAAGATCCTTTGCTGCTAATCGAAAAGAGTAGCTCATGATGTGGCGACAGCGGGTTTCCTCTCTCATATCTGTGTGGTCCATAACCATATGTCTGATGCCATATTAAATAAAATGTGTTGAGTGTGTCATTAAATAAAACATTTCCTTCCTTCTATCCATCCCATCCCATCCCATCCCATCCCATCCCATCCCATCCATCCATGTACCCATCCATGAATTTTCATATACTTACCTTTTGTGACACACAATAGCCGATGTATATTTTTGTGCTGGGGTGTCATTAAACATTCCATCCATCCATCCATCCATCCAACCATCCATTCATTTTGTGTTCTTGAAAAGTATAACTTTGGATATATCTTCTTTTTTTTCCCTCTCTGCCGCTTTAAAATAATGTCATCTATACCTGTACAGAACATAAGTAAGTTCTAAGGCATGATTACTGGTATACATGTTACACTTGATATGAGAATGGATGGGGACATTGATAATGGATGAGTTTTTTTTCTGCTAGTGATTGATGTAGAAAGTCTACTAGTAATGACTGTGGGATGGTGATAACCGGGAATGGACCCTTGTTAGATACATTACAGCTTGTGCTTCATCACAGGGCACCAGGACTGACCAGGTGTCATGGACAAAGTGGCAAATTGATGGTCACAGAAAGTGGTCTTGGCTTTTCACAAATTACACTCGCCCAACTTGTATTTGAGGTAGCTGACATTACACTGCCCTCGTTGTTGTTCAGGATTGTTTCAGAATGGGGAAATAAGCCACAAGGCAATTTCTGATATACCCATCAATCACAAAATAAAATGTTATTTAAACGTGGTATTCAAAGAAAACAAAATTGCAGTACATTTACGGGACATAAATAATAATTACAGTGATTCCCACCTCCCGCCACATAATCCAGTTTGAAACAGCTTTAATGCTCATTATAAACAAATGTTTTATTTAACGACACACTCAACACATTGTATTTACAGTTATATGGCGTCAAACATATGGTTAAGGACCACACAGATATTGAGAGAGAAAACCCTCTGTCACCACTTCATGGGCTACTCATTTCGATTAGCAGCAAGGGATCTTTTATATGCACCATCCCACAGACAGAGTAGTACATACCACAGCCTTTGATATGCCATTCGTGGTGCACTGGCTAGGAAAAACAGCTTTAATGTTCTTTACCTGATTTTCTGTTTAATAACTAGCTTTATTCATCTTTCGGTAATCAGTGTATTAAATTTGGTGTGTAGCTCAGGAGTTAATGGAATTGATTTCATGGGGCTGATCTTCCCTCAGTGGACCCATTAAGATTTTCCTGTTCCAGCTGTATAACACACCATCTGTCACTGTTTTCATGTATACATTGATCTATTTTCCACTTAAATATATTTCATACACAGAAGAAGTATTCTCTTGTTCTATGCTTAATTTGGCATACAATCTGTCTAAATATAGTATTTTGGTTTAACATTGCCAGCAAACCAAATCAATTGACTTGCAGCAAAGTTCAAGATGGACACAGGTCAGCCACAGTTTGTGTTTCTTCAGGTTTAACCCTTGAGGAGCTAGAAAAATAACTTGAGCAGATACCACTGCATGCACAGTGTATTGAAGGGGGGAGGATCAGCTGTACCCTGGGAAATTCTGATGAGTTTTAAGAGCGTAAAATCAGGTCCGGTCGCTACTTGACGAGACATCATCGTTGACACTGTGACAACAGCCGATTGGAAGAATTTGTCCCTTCCTCATCAGTTGCAAAACCCAATCAGGCCAGCTTATGACATTATATGCTCCAACGCTCATCATCAAGACGTGACAATAGATCAATTAGTGCAGATCTGAACAGGCTGAGATGATGTCACTTCCCGGTAAATTATTTCCTCTGGCGACAATTTTTATTTTATTTTTTGTTTTATTTTTTACACCAATATCCAAAAAAAAGAAAAAAAAGATGATCCTTTCTAGATAGTCATTGAAACAGAAAGACTGACAACTTTGCACATTTTAAACCATGGCTGTTTAATGTCTTAACAAATGGTTGGTTATTTCACTTTTGGTCGATAGATTGGCATAGTAAGCCACATGGGCTAGTCATGCCTATTCAGCAGAAAGGGATCTTTTATATAAACTTTTCCATAGGTTGAGTACATATCCAATTGTGAGACACAGGTTTGGATGGGGAAAATTCCCAAGTCCGACACGGGCATTTGATCAAGCGACCCATCGCACCTCGGGCAAGAGGTCCTATCACTAGTGTACCTGGTTTCCTCTGAAGACAGTATTCCACTGTTACCAAATGTTTGACATCCAATAGGTGATTATTAATAAATCTGTGCTATAGTGTTATCATTAAACAATTATAGGATATTAAACGAGCTTTCATTTCGTATCATGTTTATGTCCTGAGTGAAATAATTTTTTAATTGTCACTAGCTTTAGAGAGTGACAATGAAAATTATTTGACATGGGGAAAAAAGGAAAAATGTTTTATTTAACGATGCACTCAACATGTTTTATTTAACGATGCACTTAACACATTTTATTTACGGTTATATGTCGTCGTTGACGAGGGACATAAACATGATACAAAATGGTAGCGAGTTTAATATCCTATTTTTTACCCATAATCGATCTTTATTTATATTACTCAACTTGTTTGGTTGATGTTGCTGTAAGATTGTAATGCACCAGTCAATGACGTCGAAGAGTTACATCCCACTTGGCTTCTAGTGGGACATATCACTTTGATATGTATCAATATATTTTTTACCATATGGGTAACAAAACAAAATTTTAACTTTCATGCCATCAAATACCTGTCTGGATTATAACAGATCAATATTTAACAACAAACATAACTCAAAAACATTATGCCAGTGAGATGAAATGAGAAAGAAAGACATTATGCAAATTAAAAGAACAAGAAAGAAGTGAAGCTCAATAGTCTTCTTGACTCCATCCAGTGACATGAAGCTGTAATGCTTTAAAATTAGCCCCGCCATTCACTCCACACCATCAGGCACCTGTCTACAATCACAGTATTACGCTGATGAACTCAGACCAGGACTTGGTCAATGATGAGAGATTTAAATGTAATTTGGAAAAAAATATTAATTATATCTTGATGGGTGCGCCTTTGATTAAATATTTCAGGCAGATGTCTAAATGGGGTCGACATCTTGACGTAAAATAATGGAATATTTCCACATGATCATTTCTATTGCAATTAAATTATCCATGCCCCAGTGCAGCTTGGTTCCAGTTTTGTCTTAATTAAGAAACAACCATTTTGAGTTGTTGGGGACTGTGTGATACATAACGTAAACACAGTTTAATAGATGAGAAATGTTTTGGTTGTTTTTTGTCCATAATTTGTCATTTTTGTCTCACCTTCATGAAGTAAACAGGTGAAATATAGGTATTCTTTTTTTTACAGCATCGGTGGCGGTGATGGGCAGCAACTGTTTTGCATTAAAGTTTCACGTTTAGCTTCATTTGTTATAAACTATGTCCTAGATCATTAAAACTTGGTTTATAGTGATTGTCTAATCTATGGCTATTGGTGATTGAACATGTGTGTTCAGTGAAACCCCTCTAACTAGGACCCCCATGGAACAAAGTAAAAAGTCTGGTTTAAGGGTATCTCCTTTGAGAGGTTTTGTTCAGCATGGGCGTAGGAAGGTGCCAAAAAGGGTGGGGGGAGGGGCACATATATATAAATACATGTATAAATATATAAAAAACATCGCTGCTCCCACAACGTGAGGGGCACATGCTCCCCTTACCCCCACCCCACCCCACCCCCCCCCCCCCCCCCCCCCCACCCCACCCCATCTGCTTCCTACGCCAGTGTGTTGTGTACTGATATTTAAAAAGGAATCATGGAAAATGTCCAGTTTTGAGGGAATTGTGGTTTACATAGGGTCTGGTTTTGGTGGGTTTAAATTCACTGTATATATTAACTATGATATATGGTCTACAGTAAAAAAAACCCACCCAAACAAATGTGTATTCATTGTTATTCATTCATTCATTAACTTCAACTCATTTTCATGCTTATACCCACTTGAGGTTCAAGCACACTGCCCTGGGCACACACACTTCAGCTATATGGGCTGTCTGTCCAGGACAGTGGGTTAGTTGTTTAGTTGGGTTAGCGAGAGAGAAGAGGGTGTAGTGGTCTTATACCTACCCACTGAGTCATTAAAACTCGCTCTGGGTGGGAGCTGGTACCGGGATGTGAACCCATGCAGTACCCACCAGACTTATGTCCAATGACTTAACCAAGACACCACCGAGTCCATTGCAGAGGTTATTCATTTTTGCTTGTGTTTCATATGCACATTTTCATAGACAGGACAGTACATAACATAGGTTTTAATATTCCTCTGATGGAGCACTTGTTAAAACAGGAAATACTCACAAGGGTTCCACTTGAAATTACTTAAATTAAATTTTTTAAACGACACCACTAGAGCACATTGATTTATTAATTATCGGCTATTGAATGCCAAATGTTTGCTAATATAGTCTTAAAGAGGAAACCTGCTACATTTTTCCATTTTTCCATTCTTTTTATATGCACCATCCGACAGACAGGATAGCACATTCCATTGCCTTCGACATATTAGTCATGGTGCAATGGTTGATGGGAGAAATAGCCCAATGGGGCCACCAACGGGGATCAAGTGAGCGCTTTACCACGGCTACATCCTGCCCCTGGAGAGGACTTAATCCTATGACCTGTTGTAACCTCAGGTCCCCACACTATCACTGAATTAAGCATACTCCCTTAAACAGTAAGCAAATAATGATTAAGATGAGACCATCTTGAATGCATTTTACAAAAGCATATTGGGTACTACACATTTCAAACAGTTTTAAACCAATTAGATTAAGCTGCACTAATTAAAACAATAATTAATATTAGTGTTTAAGATTCAAACTACTAGCATTTAAAATCAAATTAATTTCTTAGTCATTTGGTCAACAATTAAAACCACAGTACAAATTTATGTTCTCTTGAACTAAGAATTACTCCCACTGTATAAATTACGACGTCCAATAACTTGTCCATCATGAAGTGAACACAAGTTTTATTGTTGCCGTTGACAATTAAAATTGTACGGATTGTGTTATCCGGCGAGTTAATCTGCGGACTGAGGGCATGTCTTGCTCACACCAGCAGGGCCGGCCGGCCGGCTGGCCATCTTGAGATGCACTTGTCCAGTAATGGACATCCACCGGAACTAGTAAATCATCCACAGATAATGATGGATCCTTGTTACAGTGCTAATCTGTCTGACTATGACAGTGTTGTGTTGCAGCAGGCGAGGGCTGGGGTCGTTTAAGTGGTCACAACAGTCATGTCCATCGAGGAATCTGTCCCTGATGAAACACCGGCTTACAAAGCTGTAATTACAGCTTCACCAATTGAGAGAGTCCGGTTCTTTCCTGTTCCGTGGTGGACACATCCTGCTGGGGATGACTGGCCGGTTCTGCCAGGTGGTCTTTTAATGGGGAGGGGAAGGGGGAAGGGAGAGAAGGGAGGGAGTTGATGACTAACAGAGGGTAGTAAAATTGTTCAAATAGTAGTTTAATTGGTGGTTACTATACAAAGATCTCCAAACTAGATATTAAATGAAAACAAATAGTAAATAATAGATAAGATGTGTTGAAACTTGATTTAGAACTGTCTAAAGTGATCACATGCAATGAAACCAAATTGTGTTTTGTATTTATGTAGAAATAGTCGAAATAAGATTAGTTATAAATAGTAGTCATGGTTTGCTTAAATTAACCATACTTTGAACAACTAGTTGATTTATCAAGCCATATTCAGATTGAAAAAAGGAAATGTTTTATTTAATGACACACTCATCATATTTTATTTACGGTTATATGGCATCAGATATATGGTCAAGGACCACATAGATATTGAGAGAGGTAATCCGTTGTTGCCACTTCATGGCCTACTCTTTTTGATTAGCAGCAAGGGATCTTTTATATGCACCATCCCACAGACAGGATAGTACATACCACAGCCTTTGTTACACCAGTTGTGGAGCACTGGATAGAGCGAGAAATAACCCAATGGGTCCACCGACGGGGATCGATCCTTTATTCAGATTGATGTTTACATATAAGATATTTTAGTGATCTTAAAAATGGAAAAGAGACGTTATGTCTTTTGGTATTCAACGCAGGGTTGATATTTTACATGCACTTTCCTGCATATAGGACAGCACATACCATGACCTTTGATAGAGCATAGAGCAACGGTAATGATAGAAAATCCACTGTGACATACCAGACAGACGTTGGGTAATTGTCATGATGGAAAGTTGGTGGGTTAATAGTTGGGTGAATAATTGGGTTAGTCAGTCAAGGAAACTGTCTGGTCTTTCATTTTCACTCTTGTGTCTGGGGGCCAGATGTAGCCCAGTGGTAAAATGCTCGCTTGATGCACAGTCGGTTTAGGATTGATCCCCATCAGTGGCCCGATTGGGTTATTTTTCGTTCCAGCCAGTGCTCCACAACTGGTGTAACAAAAGCTGTGGTATGTACTATCCTGTCTATGGGATGGTGCATATAAAAAATCCCTTGCTGCTAATCGAAAAGAGTAGCCCATGAAGTGGCGACAGCGGGTTTCCTCTCTCTCTCTATCTGTGTGGTCCTTAACCATATGTGTGACGCCATATAACCGTAAATAAAATGTGTTCAGTGCGTCATTAAATAAAACATTTCCTTCTTTCCTCTTATGTCTGTGCAAGCATGTACACATGTACATATTATAGTTTGTGAGTTAGTGGGTGGACAATTGGATTAACTTGACATGCAAGGAAAAAATGTTGGTCTGTCCCTTTTCCCTATTGTCTACTCACTTTACTAGATCTAAGCTGTGTTAATACAGATTTCGCTTTACATTTGTGTGGTCTTCTAGAAGCACCACAGATGTCCAGATAGGAGATTATCACAACTGTTGCTTGTCTGATGCTCAGATCAAGCCACTTGGACATAAACTCTTCCATCTGATTAAAATATAAGCTGCTTTCCTGTGAACATCAGATGATATAGATTCAGTGAGCATTGAGAAGGGAAAAAAAAACCCACACTAATTTAAGCATCTCTCCAAACACCAGTAGAAGGGGGAGATGAGCTAAGCTTTGATGTGGGAGTACTTGAATTTGTTGTGAAAACTCATTTGTTTCTTTGGCCCGATATTAGGCTTATCTGTCACTTAATACTTGACAAGATCTGGCAACTGTATCAGTGTTTTTTAGCTTGATGAATAGGGAAGAGTTCACCAAGCTAAAGAGCTGCTGGTATATCCCCTCGGAGAAAGAAAGCAAGTGTGATTGAAAGAAGAAGTCGTACAATTACTCATTGTCTGTACTTGACTCATTCCACCAGTTTTTTTCCCATGGCACCCACGTGTGTCTGTGTTAATTGAAATGTTGTCACCTTGCTCCATTCTTGATGGATGTGGTAGGGACAGTGGACATCAAGATTGTTTGTAGGTTAAATGTGTTGGTCAAAATCTGCCTTATTGTCATGAGTCATCAAGTGCATTTATCATTGGAAGATGATTGTGCAAGTGTCTCTTGGACTTACTTTGTACTGTTTTCTTTTTTTTAAGGATTAATTGATAATCAGCTATTGAATATCAAACATTTGATAATTTCGATACATATTATAGTCTTCAAAGAAAATCTACTACAATATTTCCATTAACAACAAGGGATCTTTTGTATACACTTTGCCACACTTTGTACAAAGATACAAATTCAATATTCCAACATTATAGTTTTGTTTTAGTTTGTGTAAATTGTTCCATGAACTCATTTTCTTTTATACAGAGATACAGAGATGCAAGTTTGAATAGTCTATGTTGTGTTGGTTTCATAAATTTGATTTCTCACTCTAGCCAGTGCACCACAACGGGTATATCAAAGGTTGTGGTTTGTGTTATTCTGTATGTGGGATAGTGTGTATAAAAGATCCCTTGCTGCTAATCAAAAAGAGTAGCCCTTGAAGTGATGCAGCAGGTTTCCTCTCTGAATATCTGTGTGGTCCTTTGACGCCATATAACCATAAATAAAATGTGTTGAGTATATTGTTAAATAAAACATTTCCTTCCTTCCTTCCTTCCTAAATTTGTTACAAATAATAAATACCCATAGTTTAAAACATGCTGAGAAGTCTTTACACAAATAATCCTGTCATACCATCTTCTCCTCCCATTCTTTAATCTGACTTCATGTGTGGGATTGCTGAATAACATGTTTTGGCTACTCTAAGTGGACAGGCTGTTTGTCAGTAAACATCAGCATAAATCAGAGATTTTGCTCCGATTTCTTGGATTAAAAAGTCAGTGCATGGAGCTTTTATGGGCTTAGATATCACTGGTTTGTGAGCTTTGCACAATGTTGAATTTGGCACGAAATTAAAACACTTTGAATACTTTGAATGGTTTGGCTTTTTGAACCTTTACTCAATAAGGAGCTATTTTGTTTTGTTTGTCTATTGTAATCCTTTGTTGAACATTGATCGTAACAATTTCTACTAAGTAAGATATTGCACCACTTAATACTGTATTTCTTCTAATAAGCACCAGAGACCTAATTCACTAAACTCTTGCAACTTTGCGATCTCGCTGTGCAATGCTAAAAGACTTGCAACGAGGATGCTTTGTTGTCTAGCAGAGCCTAAGAGAGCTTTGTAAATTAGGCCCCTTGACGTTTATTCATTTCAAAATGGTTGCAGACCCGGCACTTATTGGAGACCCGGCCTTTATTTTTTTAAACAAAGTTCAGTAATTAAAGCTAAAATGTGCAAACTTATAATTTTATTACGTTTTAAACTTTAATTTCGAACTGTAACAAAACTTTAAACTTTAACAAAACAAATGAACAAATTAATATTATTTGTACATGTAAAGTGCCTAAATTATGCCAGGGAGTATTCAGTTTTCGGTTGTCTTACCCGGCATTTATTGGAAGCCCGGCACTTATTTTGTTGCAAAGTGTTACAGACCTGGCGCTTATTGGAGGCCAGTGCTTATTGGAGGCCAGTGCTTATTTGAGGCCTGGTGCCTATTAGAGGAAATTTGTTTTGTTTAACGACACCACTGAAGCACATTGATTAAATAATCATCGGCTATTGGATGTAAAATATTTGGTAATTCTGACTCGTAGTCAGAGGAAACCCACTACATTTTTCCTAATGCAGCAAGGGATCTTTTATACGCACTTTCCCACAGACAGGAAAGCACATACCATGGTCTTTGTCCAGTTGTGGTGCACTGGTTGGAACAAGAAAAAACCCTTCCAGCTGAATGGATCCACAGAGGTGGTTCAGTCCTGCAATGGAAGCACCTCAAGCGAGCACTCAACCGACTGAGCTTAATCCCACCCCCGCGATATATAGAAAGACCACCACTCAAAAGACTTGTGTATATTTAATATATTCACCTTTCTAAGCTGTTGCATGTACATACAGCTTTATTGATAAGGACTCCAGACCATTAGTTTTTTTTTACTGTATTAAAATTGCATGCTCTGTGCTTGTACTGAACGATTTTGCCATGTTAAACATTTCTGATTACAGGTTGTCCTGTACAGTCAATCGATGGTTTAATTAAACTGTTGGGAATACGGATAATCTGCTGTTGTTTACCTCATTAGGACAGAGACATGTAAATTGTAGAAACATTGATTGATAATGCCATGGAATGACAATCCAATACATGGTAAACTCAATTCACCATTTGAATTGTGCATGCATGAGCATGATGAATTCAGCCAAGTCAAGTCGTGTTTCTAATTCTAATGGTATCTGTTTAGACATTGTCTGAACTGGGGAAGGGATGTGGTAAAGTGTTCGCCTGATGTGCTGTTGGTCTGGGATTGATCCCTGTCGGTTGGTCCATTGGGCTATTCCTTGCTCCAGCCAGTGCACCACGACTGGTATATCAAAGGCCGTGGTATATGCTTTTTTGTCTGGGGGATGGTGCATATAAAAGATCCCTTGCCACTAATGGGGAAAAAAATGTAGCGGGTTTCCTCTCTTAGACCATATGTCAAAATTACCAAATGTTTGACATTCTATAGTTGATAATTAATAAATTAATGTGCTCTAGTGTTGTTAAACAAAAAACCTGTTTTGGGGAACACATTCCATGGGAGAACTCCACAGATGTGCCCAAAACAGATATGATTGAATCTGTGTATATCAAAGAGTTGATTTATTGATTGGAAGAAAGCATAATTAATTTTCTATTTACATGTTTATTGGTATCATGTCTTTTAATTTGCATACAACTATATGAAAATAATACCCCTTTTGTAGCATACATTTCTTTATTATTAGTTGGCAAGCAACATCAGTGTTAAAATTGTTACTTGCAGGAGATAATGAAAAGTGAATATTGCAGATCACAGGGTAACACAAGGGTGTTCCTTTCAGCACTTAAGTGCTAAAGTGCCAGTACCGCTAGCCTGTCTCTGAACTTGCTTGGCAGTGGTGTACAAGACCAGAATCACTTTGTCCATTTTGGTTAAAAACATTAATGTTTTTATCCATGTTCTTCGAGTTGTTGATATTATCGCATTTGTAGGAGCCGGTTCTTGTCCTTCCAACAGACTGCTTAATCCAAGTGCATTAAGTGTGGATCACTTGCATGTTTTGATTATTGATGCAATTTATTCCAAGTACGTCTCGTCTTTCGTTTACTCATTGAAGGTTTTTTTTTTTGGCACTGTTGGTGAAGGAACAGATGGCTGCAGTTTCCACACCCTGATACAAAATACCTCAATCAGTATTCACAAACAGGATCCATGGGGCAAAAAGACTACAAGAACAAATTCTATCTGCAAATATGGCCAGTTATTGCATTACATGTTTTTCTTCGTCATTGCATTCCATGGCAGTTTAATTAAAACAATCCATAATGATTTGTGGTGTGAAGATATCCAGTTTCTAATCATGCGGAGGAACTCTCCTTTCTCAGTGGCTGAACGTCTTCTGAAGTTACACTCTTATTACAGCAGATATAATCCAGGTTCTGGCCTTTTCTGACTTTTCATCCATAATAATTCTGTGGTAATAATGCATAGAAATGCGAGAGTTCACCTTTAAACAGGGCAGACAAATGATGAAAGCTCCATATTTTAATTTTCTACAGTGAGCTTATAGTCTATTCCTGTCCCGAGTCAGACCCGCGATCTTATCGGAGGCCGGATTCGGGATAGGCGTGTTCGAAACCATAGAGGTATATGGACACGTTAAACTCCTAGTCAAGTCAAGTCCCAAATTACGTCTTACAGATGTGGTCTGACAAGTAATGATATGTAAAATGAAGTTTGATTAAACATTAATATTTAAAATGCTTAACATTTTAGTGTGAATGTTAACAAAAGTTGTATTAGACATTCTCACATTGAACTATATGTTATGATGTTAATGCTATTTTTTTAATTGGACAGAATCAAGATGTTATATTTTAGACATTCATGCATTGAATCATGCAGACCTCTTGAATTTACGAGAACAATCATTCCATTTGTGTGTCGGTCACATACATTTAATTTTGTGCAAGTTATTTTTTCGTTCATGCATTAAATTAAGAACATCATTTACATGTACATAATGTGTTATGCAGAAAGGAAATGAGTCACCTGAATTTATTTTTGCGTAACCATAAAATGGGTTATGTAAATTTTTAATTCTTAGAAACATGTTACAGGGATTTGAGAGCTATGCGGAAATGCACTTTTCCATTTTGTCTAAAACCCCCCAAAAACATGATGTTCAATACTGTTGACCACACACGGTTCATTTACCTGTTTTCACGGTTTCAAGTTTATGATGTGTGCCTTATATTATAAGTTGTAACCAGTTTAGATTTGTTAACATTGAATGCAATTTTTGGCAGTTGCAGGGGTTGTAAACAACAATTTTCCTTCAGGGGCCTTTGAGCGGCCCCTGGACACCGGCTGCAGTAAACTTTTTTGTTCCAGCCCCTCTCACATCCCTGATGTTATGATGTTAATACAATTTTTTTTTTAATTGGACAGAATTCAGATGTTATAACTTGTATTTTGAGAAAAGTATAAATGATGTAGATTTTGTGCACCCAACTTCAATCTCATGCTTGTATTCTTGTTTCAGCTCTCCACTTAGTGGAAATATGTATGTAAAAGATCTCTTTTACTGTCAGCTAACAAGAACAAACCTTGTAGCAGAGAGTTTCCTGTCATTCTTTAGTCTAGACAATTTGTCCCAGTTAGAATTTGTTTGACAGAAAATTGAGAGGCACCACAACTTTTGTTACCGATCCTATGGCCTATTTAGAATGGCATGACAGCCAATGTTGATAGATGGAAGACTATTTGTGGCAAACGGAATATAAAGTATACTTAACTTTTCAATACTTGAGAAGACTATAGCTTATTGAAATGGCAGCAGTGGTGTGTTTTTCTTCACACTGTAACATGTATGTCAGATTTACCCATATATCAGACACCTAATAGACAATCATTCATAATGTGCCAAGTTGGTGTTTTCAAACCCTCATCCTTATCTGTTTTCAAAGAACATTCACCACTTTGATTATTTGATTATGGTTGAGATGTGTAATGGAGCCTGCAAATTTGGCACCACCATTATAACTGCTGTCTGGTTCTCTGTAAACATGGATGTGATCCACATAGCTGACACAAATACCTTCCAGTTGGGCATTTTGTAACAGCATCTTCTGATCAATACATAAAATGTACAGAGTAATCAACAGAAATAAATTTTTGAAAAATGAAGAATTTGTGGGACAGTGGCTTATCACCCACCTCATCAGCGTGCTCCATGGAAAATATGGCTACTTGTGGTCAGTTAATTCTGACTGATTGATTTGTAAAGTGGGCAAAATTGAGGCAATTAGCTGGATGTTTGGCAGACCATAGAACCAAACCTGCCTAGATAAGCAAAACAAGATATGTCTGTTTACAACACTGATTTTCTGCCAGTAATCAACAAATGTGTTATTTGTAGGAGCAGCTTTTTGGTCTTCGGTCCGTGTTTATTTCTGCATGTTGTGTTTTATTGTGAAAGTAAAGAGTCTACAGCATATGCTCCGCCACTGTGATAACATGATGATCCTCTAGTTGTATAGTTAATCACCTTTATATAAACAGGTCTCTTCTTGTGAAGGAAAACGAAACTCTCTCTACAACATAGTAATGTATGACTACCATCAAATTACAGATAGAATTGTAGATATAGATATAGATATAGATATATTGACTTTTATTTGCAGATTTAAAAAAATACATGGGCAAAAACCTTTTTATTTTGCTTTCTTCTAAAGCCAAATGAAGAAAATCTGTGTAAGATATGAGCTTTATTACAAAAGGTCATGTTAAATTGTAATTGACAGACAGATATTGTAATTGACAGACAGATAGCTTTTTTTTTTTTTGTTAATTTTTCTTCTGGAATTTAATTCCAATAATCTGTTGTATGGTCACAGAATAAAGAGGATGTTGTGTGACATGTAATGATCAGCCATCAAGCAGAGTACCTTCATACTGTCCCTTCCGACTGACCGTCTTAGTTGGGGATTAACGTGGAAAGCATCGACCATGTTTTTGGCAAATAATTGGACAAATCCATTAGACTAAAGCAAGCCATTGTGTGTCACCCTGGACATTTCCTGGCCATCATAATCAGCACAGTAATTTGGGCAGTCAATTTTCTTACAATAATGCATTTATGTTTTTCACAATGTTTCTATCATAGCTATTTTCCCAACAATACTCAGGTCTTGTTTTATACTTCTGTTTTGTTGTGAATAAAAAATTCCTGAGCATTTCTATTTTGACCGAGAAGCTAATCAATTAAAAATACAATGTGTGTACATGTATGGTGCTTTGATGTGGATAATATGGTTACATTCCAACACCAGATTATTTTCTTAGCATAAAAACAATATCTAAATAGTTTTCTAATTGGTGAGTCATTATGTAAGGGGTTCATTTGTTAAAACATTATATACTGATGGAAAGAAATAAAGGATTACACAGATAGCAACAAGAAATAATGACTGCATCAAAAATCAATTGATATTCTCAGAAATTGACTGGGAACATATAGGCAGCTCATTCAAGACTACAGACATTCAATCCCACATTACAACTTGGTATGAAATACAGACATTACTACGCTAGTAGTGAATTAAATATGGTCTACAATTTGATGTGTTCCCTTATTTCTTTCCATCAGTATAAATATTAAAGAAATATATATGTTGGGTGAATAAAGAAAAATATTTTTTATGATTTGCTTAAAAGAGCAAACTGCCACCTCTTTGGTTTTCCTTTTTATTAACAGCAAGGGATCTTTTATAGATACTTTTGAACTGGATAGCATATACCATGGTCTGTATTATACAAGTTATAGACCATAGTTGGAATGGGAATTAATCCAATGTCAAGACTGGACAGCATATACCATGGTCTGTATTATGCAAGTTATAGACCATAGTTCGAATAGGAATTAATCCAATGTCAAGACTGGACAGCATATACCATGGTCTTTGTTATGCAAGCATGGATGGACTGGGAATTAATCTTAATGTATCTGTATTTCGTACTGAAGAAAATTCTTGAATCAATTCATGCATTTATTGTAACCTTATTTTTAGTATTTATATCCAATTATGGTTCATGTATTCTGTTCTTGATATACAGTCCTCATATGATTTATATTTGTTGTCAATTAAGGACATTGGTTAATGGTTAGTTTTTGGATTTAATGCTTATACTGATTTCTTAAAAACAGTCACAAAACCGAATCATTCATAAAACAATTATAATATATGCCTTCTGATGACACAAACTACTGTAGAAATGGTACACTATATCAAGGCAAATATATGTTTTAAAACACTGCAAAGAAGTGATTTACATTTTAACCGTTACTCTCCATGTCAAGTAATAAAACAGCCAAATTTTAGATCTGATATTGAATAAGCTAATCTAGATAAGTTATAAGGTCCTTCCGCTGGTGCATGTAAACTTTGGCTATTTACACACTAAATAACACTAAATAACAAGCCTATAATGCAATTACACCAACAATAAATTATTTCTTAAAAGCAGACTGACACATATTTTAACTGATAAACATTTTTCTAAATCAAATGGAGCATGAAAGGCGGAAGAGATGTACTGAACACTCTCATGATCTTTGATATATGTACAGGATAACGCGCTCTTAACATTTTGTATGGACTATTTGCACACTATCTTATTTCACTTCCATATGGCAGCAGCATGCACACCTATCAATACATCTTTACATAAGTATGTGCTCAACAATATATATATATATATATATATATATATACTCTTCAAAAGAAGAAACGCAAAACCACATTGTCGTAACATTTGGAGAATTGATTTAATTATTGAATGGTGAGTCCGATAATTACCAAATGTTGCAGGATTGTTCACAATTCACTCTAGTCCATTGTGAGTAAGTGATAGGACACACCACCAAGGTCAAGGTCATCTGGAGTCAATACCGGGTGTGGCCTCCGCGTGTGTTGACAACTGCCTGGCACCGCCTGCCCATTGAAGCAACCAGAGTACAGATGACGTCCCGGGGGATGGTGGCCCACTCGGCCTGCAAGGCTGCTGCCAGCTCGGGCAGGGTCTGGGGCTGTGGTTGTCGCTGTCGGAGGCGTCGGTCCAACTCGTCCCATAGATTCTCAATTGGGTTCAAATCCGGTGATATCGATGGCCAAGGAAGGACATTAATGTTGTTGTTCTGTAGGAAAGCCGTTGTGAGACGTGCTGTGTGAGGCCTGGCGTTGTCATGTTGGAACACTGCGTTGGCGTTGGCCATAACTGGAACGATGTGTGGCCGGAGGATCTGGTCAATGTAGCCCTGTGCATTCAGGTTGCCCTGCACGTGGACCAGGTCAGTTCTGCCAGTGTGTGAGATGGCTGCCCACACCATGACACTACCCCCCCCGCCGAATCTGTCCACTTCCTGCACGCAGTTTGCCGCATAACGTTCACCACGACGCCTATACACGCGACATCTTCCATCATGACGTCGGAGCAGAAATCGGGACTCGTCACTGAACCACACCTGTCTCCATCGCAGTTGAGGCCATTGTCGATGAATCTGGCACCACTGCAGTCGGTGTCGACGGTGTTGTGGTGTTAAGATGACACCTCGAACTGGACGTCTGGCACGAATTCCTACTTCACGTAGGCGGTTCCGTACGGTCTGGTCGGATATCCTGCGCAAACCTGGTATTGCTGCGGCTGTGGAGGTGGCAGTAGTCAATCGTTCCCGAAGGTGGCGTACCCGGATGTAGCGGTCCTGCCCGGGGGTAGTGACCCGTGGTCGACCGGATCTAGGGAGGACACGTGTTGATCCATGTTGCTGGTAACGGTCCCACAGTCTGGAGATGGTGCTTGGGGACACATGGAATGCCCTGGCAACGGCCGTTCTGGATTCGCCTGCGTCTAGTCGGCCGATGGCATTGTTTCTCTGCGGTTCACTGAGACGTGGCATGTCCTGGATTGTCAACTGTCGGCCAGATACAGAGGCCAGGCAAGCGAACACCCTGCACTTTTATACTGTCGGTGTTCATGTTGCATGTGCAGACAACGCACGTGCAGTGGTGACATGGTTTGCACGTGGCTGCATTTTTGCGAATATTCACATTTTGGAACTGTATTGTACAGTAGCTGCATTTTATCGAATGTAACCGTGGGAATGTGTTTGGGACATGCAATGACCTTGTATTCACAAAGCATGAACCGGTAGGAAACATAAAATCAGAGTTATAACCCATTTGTACCCTTTTGCGTTTCTTTCTTCAAAGAGAGAGAGAGAGAGAGAGAGTGAGTGAGTGAGTGAGTGAGTGAGTGAGTGAGTGAGTGAGTGAGTGAGTGAGTGAGTGAGTGAGTGAGTGAGTGTGTGTGTGTGTGTGTGTGTGTGTGTGTGTGTGTGAATGAATGAATGAGAATACTACATGAATGGCTGTTAGATACCATTTGTGTTATAACAAGTTGTTTTAGAAATGTATCTAACGGATGAAAGTGAGCTGAATATGTTTTTAAACAACATATTGTAAGATATATGATATCTAACAGACACACAAATGCAGTATTATATTTCTTACATATCCTTGAAAAACAGTTTTAAAATAAATTTAAACACCTCTTTCAACTAAAACCTATTTACGGGCCTATTGCTGTAGTTAAGTTATATGTTACAGACAAATCTATTATTTTCAAGTTAACTTGTCCATCACTGAGTGATCCATTTTGATCATTCTCTTTTTTCATTGGCATAGGGGGCGACCTGGTCATCACCTAGAATTAGTCAGCCATATGTCTTTAAATTGTTATCATGCACGTGTGTTAACGGTATGTGTTACCAACAGGTGTCAGAAATATCATGTACAGAACTTGCATTAATTTGTCATTTATTTATTGTCAGAATATGAATGTGCATAAAAATCCCTCTTGATGCAGACATGTACCTCTTATTACAGTTCTTTTGGAACAAATCATTTCCAATTTAGAATAATGTCATTATTAGGTGGCATATATTTTGCTAATAAAATGGATACAAGCAACATACCAACATACTCTGACAGTACACCAGTCAAAAAAAGTGTGGCACCTCGCATTTAATCTATCTGCAGTAATATGGGAGAAGGGGTCACATGGCATTCAAAGGATTTAATCATGTTTTTATTAGCAACCTTCATTTTTATGAAAATTACTATTCCATTTTCTGGAGTACTCTGCATGAGATTCAACCTCTGCATAGCAACTGTCTACCTAACAAAAGTATATTAATTTATTGGCAGTATCTATAATAGTATTTGCATAAAATAATCTCTACCAATTGGAGCCACAGCTGTTTTCTCTCTGTAAATATTTGGTTGTGCACGACCGGCCTTGGTGGCGTCGTGGTTAGGCCATCGGTCTACAGGCTGATAGGTACTGGGTTCGGATCCCAGTTGAGGCTTGGGATTTTTAATCCAGATACCGACTCCAAACCCTGAATGAGTGCTCCGCAAGGCTCAATGGGTAGGTGTAAACCCCTTGCACTGACCAGTGATCTATAACTGGTTCAACAAAGGCCATGGTTTGTGCTATCCTACCTGTGGAAAGCACAAATAAAAGATCCCTTGCTGCTAATCGGAAAGAGTAGCCCATGTAGTGGCGACAGCAGGTTTCCTCTCAAAATCTGTGTGGTCCTTAACCATATGTCTGACACCATATAACCGTAAATAAAATGTGTTGAGTGCGTTGTTAAATAACACATTTCTTTCTTTCTTTGATTGCGCCTCTCGAACTCTGATTTGGTACAATGTGACCTTAAACAATGTGCTGTTAGTCTTTGTAGTGTAGTAGTCTGGCAGCAGAGGGGCATTACCGAAAATTATCATACCTTGGGGGCCATATTGAATATTAAAATAAGGGTTTCTACTGTTTTCTTCAAATAATTATTTCATTGAATTCCTTGTCTTTTAAAACAGACAAAAAGACATATATTTCATGTTTCCATCATGCCTGGTTACAAATATAAAACTCTTGGTTGATTTTCAGACCCCATGGTAGCCATCTTGAATATTTTAAATTGCTCAAGAGTGACAACTCTACACCCACCTGGATATTATTATATATGCCCCAAAGATAAATAAACAACATTAAAAAAACCTGTAACCGAGAATTTGGGGTTAGGCTAAAAATCGCATCTCTGCTGCTGGACTATAGTGGTTGGACAAAAGATTTTAAGGCTTGGTTTGGGTCAGAATTTAGCTCAGTCGGCTGAGTGCTCGCATTGTGGATCTATTCAATTGATTTTTATTATTATTTTGTAATCAATGCACCACAACTGGTCAAAGGCTGTGGTTTGTGCTATCCTGTCTATGGAAAAGTATGGGAAAGTGCATATAAAAGATCCCTTGCTACAAATGGAAAAATTTAGTGGGTTTCCTTTGATGAGGAATTTTTCATATCCAATATTACGATTAATTAATCAATGTGCTCTAGTGGTGGTAACAAAATTAAGAACCAACCCGCTTCTTTTTTAAAACTTTTTTTTTGTTTTGGGTCTGGTGTTATATTAGCAAGTTTTGATTATAGGTGCTTTTGAAATGTTTGATTAAATTCTGATCTGTGAGGCATTCAGAAATTATACATGTAGTGAGTTATTAATATTTTATATTACATATTAAAAAAAAGTCAAATATCTTCAGGCCCTTAATTTTTTTTTTTATTATTTTTTTTTTTTATCCCAGTGCCCCCTTTCGTTTCTCTCTTTGAATTTGATCTCATTTCTTCCCGGCTGGCAACTCCTATCTTTCAACTTCTTTCGCTGTCCATCTCCACATCCCATTCCTTGTCTCTCCAACCGCGACAGGTGCTTGTCTCTTGTGGCTGTCTGTGCCACACACCTGTTCCCCATCAACTTTTAGTCTGACCACTTCGGGGAGTGTTCAGTAGTTACTTCTGGCATTGTTAAGAGGCACTTGTAACCACCTACTATGCACCCCTACTACCTTAAGGCCCTTAATTAATTTTGTTTAGTATATATATATTTTTTCTCTAAATTTATATAATTTGACTTCACTTTGACATGCTTAATTGTCAGATAAAGTATCATGTCTTTCATCTATTGAAATCTAATTCATAGATATAACATCTCCCATCACAAATGTCAGATGTGCAGATTGAATTATATGATAGTGCACACGCTGCTCTATTTCAGTTGCCAGGACTGATAATAAACAATGGCTTATTTTGTTTCATGGCAAATATTTATGGCTAATCTTTCAGTGGTTTGGACTTCAATTGCCACAATTTCTTGTTTTGCTGTGCATGAAATTAGCCCAAAAAAAATTAAAATGAAATATTGTGATGTAATCCATGAGTGGGTTGCTTATAGGTATGCTGTTCATATCAGATTTATCTCAATTGGTTCTATTTAAGATTAAAAGCCTGAGGCTTAATATAAAAAGTGTTTCTGGTGTTTATGTAACATTTTTTAACTGTTCACCGATTACTCGAAAGCAGATTTGTACAGATCTCACAGACAGACTTAGAGGTGGGGTGTAGCACAGTTGACTTTCTGAAGTGCAGTCGGTTTCAAGATCGATCTCCCTTAGTGGACTCGTTTTTTTTCCACACAACCCAACCTGTGCTTCACAATTTTTTTTTTTTTTTTTACAACACTACTAAAGCACATTGATATATTAATCATCATCAGCTATTGGATGTCAAATGTGGTAATTTTGACATATAGTCTTAAAGAGGAAACCCATCTGTCCGTCCTTCATCCATCCATCCATCCATCCATCCATCCATCCACTTTTGCCATTAGTAGTAAGGGATCTTTTATATGCACCATCCCACAGATAGATGGTACATACCACAGCCTTTGATATACATTGTACCAGTCGTGATGCACTGACTGGTGCTTCAAAGGCAGTGCACATCAATGATCCCTTGCTGAGTTTCAGAAGAAGAAGCCTGTGTGAAACAGCAGATTTCCCCTTTCTCCCTTTCAGACAAGTGTCAAAATAACCATATAACCATTTAGTTTAAAATATGCTGAGATGTTATTAAGCAAAAAAACCCTTTTCTTTCCAAATGGGTTTATATTATTTTGATTGATCTTTGTGAAGGAACTTTTGATTCATAATCAGTATAATTACAAGTGCCTTTTTTTTTTTCTTTTTTTTTAGACATCTCAGTTTTGTACATAGAGAAATAACCCCCTACCCAGTAGGTCCACCATGGGGGATGGATCCTGCTATCCATGACACTTCAGACAGAATCTCTGATATAGAGAGTTACATCATATTTCCTTTTTAGCTAATGGATGCTGATGATGAATACAATTCACTTCATATTAATTCATACTTCAACGAACGTGCAAATACACCATGACACTTTCCATTAATGGGCACTAAAAATCGTCCTCAAAAACTATCCCGTTTTGCATGCATTGGGTTTTCTCTTTTTAAAAAAATGGAAATAAAAGTTCATGATAACCATAAGGATTTGTAAATGTTTCGACAGCCGTCCATTATGGCACAACATGAATCATCATACCTGCATTGGTGGTCATCACTGCTGCAGGCATTTTTTTGTGGCTCATAAATGTTTTTCGTAATTGGTTTGGCTTCTTCCAGAAGGGGTCCTGTGGCGCCTCTCACTGTTCCACGGCATAAGCTCGGATAGATGCCTGTAGGTGGCGGACACTGTTTATGACGGCACTGCCAGATATGAGGGTCCTCAAGGAAAAGGACAGTAGTGCTTTTGGAAACCCTTACAAAGAGTTAATAAAGACTTCTCTCATTAGTAATTGGTCATCATTCCATGTATTTCCGGCAGCCAGTTGCCATGGGATATTAGTGGCATTTCGGTGAAGTGTGGCGTATTAACTCTCGCAGGTTTTTGTATACTCTTTATTTGTGTCAAGATCGGACTATTTCAGAAATGGTATTTGTTGAGAAAGGAGGGTTTTTGAGATGAGAAACGTGCTTACGTGTCTGAATAATGAATTTTTTCTTCTTTATCTACAAACAAAAAATATTAAAGAAGGATTTGAAAAGTACCATTCATAGGTCGTTCTCTTGAAGGCTTCTCAAAGAAATGATTATTTTGCTTGAATGGAGAAAAAAATATCAATATTTTTGTACTAGAACTAAGATTCAAGTGAGGTGTTCTGAGTAAAAAAGGAACTGCTACCAGGGTTAGCGTTAAAGGGACATTCCTGAGTTCGCTGCATTGTAAGATGTTTCTGACTAATAAAATAGTTCTACGATTAAACTTACATATTAAATATTTTTTTTGTTTAGATTATCAGTGTTTGTATATTCAATGTGTTCCTGGTTGTCTTAATTTTCATAAGAAGCCCAAACTGGATTTTGTCTTCAAATAATTTCGTATGTACGAAAAAATCTTTTTAAGGAAATAAAATGAAATTTAACCTAGTACAAATATTAGAATGATCAGAAACATTTTTCTGTGAGTCAACAACATCTTAAAAATTGCAGCAAACTCAGGAATGTCCCTTTAATAGGTTATTGTAAGAGGAACCCACACTGCCATATCATGGGCAGATCTAGTCACTCTTTTTAGTTATCTGTAATTGTCCAGGTTCAACTTCTCACATTGCCAATAGCTGGGTCCAGGGAGAATCAAATTAAGTGGGGTGCATTTTGATAAAAACTGTATTTTATGTCGTTCAGTTAATATCTACAACACATATGTCCAAGCTCAATATTGCTTAATTGCAATCTTCACAAAAGGTCAAGTTTGTTTTATTTAGGTCTAAAAAAAAAAAGTGTGTTTCAGGTTTCATCCTTGAAAAAAGTAGGGTAGGTAGGAACTTGTCTTTTTTTTTTTTCAAATTGAATCAAATCGAGAAACAGTAATTGTCCGAGGTATTCCGAATCTAGTTTGCTGATTGCAAAAAGTATCAGGGATCATCATTTTTAAAATTTGTTTTTACTACAAAACATTTCAGGGTCATATATAAAATTAGGGTAGGTCGGGAAACTGGAAACACGCATTTTTTTTTCAGGCATTAATTATGAATGAATGTTTAATGACACCCCAGCACAAAAATACACATCCGCTATTGGGTGTCAAACAATGTTAAGTACATGAATTAATGATGCCTCTAGAGTACATTGATTTATTAATCATTGACTATTGGATGTCAAACATTTAGTCATTGTGACACATTTAGAGGCAACCTTTACATTTTTCCATTAACAGCAAGGGAACTTTTATATGCACTTTCTCACAAACAGGACAGCATATACCATGGCCTTTGATAAACCAATTGGGTGGGGGGGGGACTGAATCGGAGAATGGGTCCACTGAGGGGATTCGATCCTTGGACCAAAACACCTCAGGCAAGTGCTCTACCGACTTAGCTTGATCGTGCCCTCCACGAAAGCTATGCTTTCATAAACATTTAGCTTGATCGTGCCCTCCACGAAAGCTATGCTTTCATAAACATTTAGCTGCTGTACATGGCTTGTTCTAATTTCAGAATAGAAATCATGTGTAGGTTGCATAGTACCAAAGAAGAGAGTTCCGTGTCAAAGTTTGAGGTGCACCGTCAAATATTTATGGAGTAAAAGCAAATGTGGGTGTGATTGGTAGTAATATGTGACATTGATTATTTGTGCAAATACTTTTATCCATTGACAATAAATAAATACACTTTTATTTGTTATACAGTTGTTACATAGTATATACCAGAGGTTGAAACTAATGCGGGGTACCCCCCCAAAATAGAACTGCAATTTTTAGCAAAAATTACTTGCTATTAAAAACATTAATTAAATCTCTTAAATGGTATGTGACCCCCCCCCCCCCCCCCCCCCCCATTTTGTTGCAGGTAGATTAGATTTGAGGTGCCACACTTTCTATTGCTGTACTTACTGGGTGTGTTGATACACTGCTTATATCAGTTTTATTAGTAAACGTTAACATTATCGGCAATAGGAATTGATTTGGTCTGTTAGAACCTGTACACTACAGCATGCATATATTTAATTGCTTCCTGTTTTTGAAATCGGAGTCCAGTAATTTTCAAGCAGTTTAACATAAATGACTTCCCGAACACATTAATGTATGTTTATGTCGTGGACAGTCCACCAGCTGTGTCGACTGACATTAATTCTTTAAACATAATGTATATAGTGTTGGATTATGGAGGTATGATTATCCATTTACATCAGTTTGATGATACTGATAACACCATCACTGGGTCAAAATATACAGATGCTGTTCAAACTTAAAGACAGCACACCACACCACACCACACCATTTGTCATGTTGTTATTTGTTGTAGTAGCTAAATTAATATAGTCTGATTTAGGATTTGGTTTTTCATTAAAGAATAATATCAAATACTAAAATGCCTTTTTAAATCTTTTAAGTAGGTTGATGTTTGTAGTACTGTATTTAAATAACCCACTGGTATGAAGTTATTTGTCATTTTTAGTACATATATTAACTGAACTGTGCAAGATTTATTCTACCATTTATATAACAGCAAAATGAGGTGGTGCTTGGGTATAAGGGTGAATAACTCGTAAATGTATGTGATCATCCTATGTTGATTTAGGGGATAATATCACTGTGCTTTGTTGTTAACTACGTATAAGGATTTATCACCAAATTTGGATTTAGGGACGAGATGTTTAAAAAATCTTTATCAGTTTTATTGTCACAAAAAGTATGTTCTAAACAAAAATAAGGTACTTCAGATTGTGATATAATTATTTCTGATGTACCTGCTTGCACCCTTTTGAGAACACAAACTAGAAGAGCAGACCACAAGACACATGCTGATGACTGCTGTGATCAATCGGTGACCAGGACCTTACTTGGGGTGGGTGGGTGCAAGTTCATTGCTGCTAACGAAGTGTTAAAGGTTACAGTGGCATGAAATAATAACAAAATAGTAAAAATAGCATCATTTTCATCTGAAGTTAGTAATTTTGTTGAAAATTATTTATATCAACGTTCAAATATAATGGAAGACGCGGAATTAATATACTAAAGAAAACACCACACATAAGGCTAAATGACAGTTTATTAGACAAGTTCTCAGAATTTTGTTATCGTGATAAATCCTGGTTGCCCATGACAGCCTACATCTACCGTCTGATTCATTACGAAAATTAATCAATGGAAAAAAGGCTTATATGAAAGTTGTATTAGAATTTTGTTTATTTATATGGAAATTATGCAACAAATGCACTTCCTAAAAATAACATTCACTTAACCATAACGATTTACTTGTAATTTTCACAGAATATATTTAGACACAGAAATGTATTGAAATGCATATGAAAATGAATGGTGGTGTGCAACCCTATTTGAAACATAACACAAGACTGCCGCAGAGTATGATTTTTAATGTTAAGTAAATCCATGAAAGGAGTTTTGATCATAGATTTAACAAAGTGTTATTATGACGTTAAATTAAAAAACATTTTTGTGAAACATAAAAGAAGGTATGTAATAAATACAGAACTTCACATACATTGTTTTTGCTTCCTGTTTATTGCACTCGTTTATTTTGCGAAAGAACATACCACTCGACTGCTACACGGTCTCGCGGTATATATTCTTGCGCAAAATAAACTTGTGCAATAAATAAAAAGCGAAAACAACGTATGTGAAGTTCTGTATATATATCACACCCAAGTTGTGTGTACGTGTAGCTTGTCATTAAGCAGCTAAGTTATATGACAGATATAATCGGGAACATTTGTACTAATTACACATTACATTTGACTCCCCATCATTAGTGAGCACACTCGTACATCACAGACCAGCAATGAATCAAGGATCCACAGATCCATCACGCCATGGTAAAACTAATGTGCACTGTAACATAAACACCATATTAATATTTCATGCTTATAATTGTGACAACACACTGTGCGTGCCGCAGACAGACGGAGGGACGGTGGCGCCGGAGGTTGCAGTCTTAACGACAGTTATTTATGGATGGATGTGATGCAAGACGGGGCATCATCCACTGCTTGCTATATAGG
Organism: Gigantopelta aegis; assembly: GCF_016097555.1. Lineage (NCBI taxonomy): Eukaryota > Metazoa > Mollusca > Gastropoda > Neomphalida > Peltospiridae > Gigantopelta > Gigantopelta aegis. The sequence continues at coordinate 74,529,523 of NC_054701.1, forward strand.
GCCATTACAGAAATTGTAATGTCTATAAATCTTTATTGCTTTCGTATCAATCTCATTGTTTCAGCTATGATTCATGTTGTAGGTTTTGCTGGATGGTTGCTGGTTTTTTGTTGTTATTTTGCTAGTTTTATATCTAGGGATGCTTGTTTTATTCACATAACTGTCTTCCCTTCATGCACCCAATAGTCGATGTATTTTCATGCTGAGGGGTCGTTAAACCATTCATTCATTCATTCATTCATTCATTCATCCCCTTCATGCATGTTACCATTTTTTATAAAGTAAGATTCATATGGCTCCAATGATTTCAGCATACTCCAAAACATGGATGTTGGTGGGCCCATTGGGCTATTTCTCGTTCCAGCCAGTACACCATGACTGGTATATCAAAGGATGTGGTATGTGCTATCATGTCTGGGATGGTGTATATAAAAGATCCCTTGCTACTAATGACACTGGCGTAGGAAGCAGACGGATATTTGCTTTATATTTGCTTTATAATAGTGTAAAAGTGTGTAAATATAAAAGTGTGCCCCCCACTTTTTGGCACCTTCCTGTGCCACTGAATGGAAAAATGTAAGACTGTATATCAAATTACCAAATGCTTGTTAAAGTTTGTCTAATGGTCTTGTTTAAAGCTGTAGTCTCAATTCAGTATATTGGCACCAGGAATCAACTACTGACTCAATGTATTAAAAACAATCATTGCATTTGACTTGGTTACATATGTGACTGTTATATAGAGAATAATACATGAGTGGCCGTTAAGATACCATTTATCTCACAACAAGTTATTTTAAGATGTATCTAACAAGCGAAAGTGAGTTTGATACGTTTTTAAACAACGAGATGTGAAATGACACAAATGTATTAGTCTATTTCTTACATATCCTCAAAAACCAGGTTTTAAGCGATATTTAATATCTTTTTTGACTAAAAGTTATTTACAGCCATTGCACTTGTAGTTGACTTACACGTCACAGACACATGAATGTCAAATTAACGATACGTCACAGCCTAATCGATTTCCATCGTGTAATTTTTCATTGGATGCATGGCACTGGTGACCTGGTCATCACCTAGGAGCAGCCAGTGGTATGTCTTGAAAACAGCCATGTGTAACGAAAAATAACGCATGATGTTCTCACCAATGGGCGTGTAAGAAACTGAAATATCTATTACCATCTATAACTGTTTTATGCAGACTATTGCAGTTCTTCTATTGCCATCTATAACTGTTTTATGCAGACTATTGCAGTTCTTCTATTACCATCTATAACTGTTTTATGCAGACTATTGCAGTTCTGTCTCTGAAGGCTTATCTATAACTGTTTTATGCAGACTATTGCAGTTCTTCTATTACCATCTATAACTGTTTTATACAAACTATTGCAGTTCTGTCTCTTAAGGCTTATCTATAACTGTTTTATGCAGACTATTGCAGTTCTTCTATTACCATCTATAACTGTTTTATGCAGACTATTGCAGTTCTATCTCTGAAGGCTTATCTATAACTGTTTTATGCAGACTATTGCAGTTCTGTCTCTGAAGGCTTATCTATAACTGTTTTATGCAGACTATTGCAGTTCTTCTATTACCATCTATAACTGTTTTATGCAGACTATTGCAGTTCTTCTATTACCATCTATAACTGTTTTATGCAGACTATTGCAGTTCTTCTATTGCCATCTATAACTGTTTTATGTAGACTATTGCAGTTCTGTCTCTGAAGGCTTATCTGTAACTGTTTTATGCAGACTATTGCAGTTCTGTCTCTGAAGGCTTATCTATAACTGTTTTATGCAGACTATTGCAGTTCTGTCTCTGAAGGCTTATCTCTTTTAAATCTCTTATTTCTTAAGTATATTTATAGGGAGTAGTGACCGAGTGTAGATTCTCTAATCAATCAAACTAAGTTGGGTATCATAATAGTAATTCAATGCATCTTTTATGTTGGTCAACTAAAGGTCAGAAGAGATCAATTAACTGATTTGTTGTAATGCGTGTAACATAAACACCGGGCTTGTCTGCCTCTTACGCAGATTGACCTATGGTTATTTTGATGAATACCAAAAATAGAAAAACAACACCAGACTAATATTCACAATATTGGCATGTCTGTCACGGGTTCAACCATTCTGTCATGGACCCAGTCGCTGGTCAGCTCACCTAGAGGCTGTGCATATCAGGGTAGATAGGTGTGAAGCTTCAGTGGATTTGGCAATGTGGAATTGTTTTTTTGTCTTGCCTTTACGTAATAAAAAGGGTGAGATATAGGTATTACCTTGCCAATGGTGGTGGCGATTATGGTGACAGCATCAACTTTTGCATTAAAGTTTCACATCACGGTGCTCTCAATAAAGTTATGATAGGTGACACATTTAACTCCACAAAATTCTTGGGTGTTTTTTTTGGTCCAGCCATTTTAGTGACTTGCACAATACATTTAAAAAACATACAGAATCATTCTGTGTCCCACAGTATTTAAAATTAATCTCTAAGCTTTTTCTCTCTCTGATTTGGTGCCACAAATGGCATGCCACCAGCAGAAAGGGTGAGGATCAAGGAGGCAAGAAATCCCATTTGAGTGTTTCCTCCCACCTTTTTTTGTTGCAGTTATTTGTTTTGAAAATTTTATTATTAGATATAAAATGTGTTACTTCATTACAAACATTGACCTCTTTTAAAACTTCCTGGTAATGTCCATGAGATAAAACTATAAGTTTGGATGTTATAAGCTAGTCTTTGGAGTGGCAGTCCTCCTACAGGTAGTGCAGAGGAGTGGTGGTCCTCCCAGGGACAAGCACATGATTGTGGATCAGGGATGCAATCACAGCTTTGCCTATAACATCCGTTCGACTCTGTCTTGTGCACAGATATGATTTTGACTGTGGTATTCGGTTTTGTTATTCAGAATTAATTCTAAGATGAGTTTCCTTTTAATTAGTTCATGGATATTACTATATCAAGATAGTTTAACAACCTTGGTTTCCTTATGCACGACTGCGTCAGACGATTTGGATTGTAGTTATTTCCATTGCATAATGTATGATAGGCTTAGGTTGTATATTAAATTTAAGACCTGTGTCATTATATAGCATTACTTCAAACTCTAATTCCATAACCACATAAAACTGACCAACTTATCAGCTACTTACATCTAAAATTAAGCTTATTTATTATGCATTGGTTTCAACTATTGGTATACATTTTCAATTTTTATTATTCAGTATTTTAATTACTTGCATAAAGTTTACAAAACATTATTATATTCATTTATAAATTTATTTATTTTATGCTTGATTATAATCGATGATTGTAATATTCATACAAAGGACTGTATTGAATTCGGTTCTGGATCCTCAGGGCCGAGCACATTAATAGATGGCCATAAATCTTATTTAGTTATTTCATCAATATGGAGAACAAAAGGAAAAGCCGTTTATAATTCTCCAGATGGCAATTTTCTTATAGATTGCAGGAGAGGATCTTTTTGCGGACTGGCTAAATCATGATTTGTAATTCTACCACCGGTGTGGAATCACCGGGGAGACATGGAGGTGGAACCATAAGGTGTTATGGGATGTAAGGGTTATTTGCAAAGGGAGATAAATGGTCTTGAGCCACCCTTGGTGGACAAAGGCCGGGGCCATTTGTCTTGTATGAGAAATGACCACAAATTACCAAGGGTGGCAGACTGACCGTTCAGCCAACATTCAGGTCGGAGGTCAAGTCATTACCGCTGACCAATTAAAATGGAAATGTCCAGTGATGAACTTTGGGTATTTAGCCCAGAAGACATTTACGCATTCCATTTTCTCTCTCTGTCTGTCTCTCTCTGTCTTCAATGTGCTTTGTGCACGTGTCAATATGCAAAGCGTGTTGAGCACTCTGCATGTGTGTGTGTGTATGTCCTTGATTTATAGGATGGGAGGCTTCCTGTAACAGTTGATATGGAAGATCTTGATGGTCATGGTCCAAGCTTCCATTGACCTGTCATTATGATACATGGTAGGATTTGTGCAGCCATTGATGTCGTTTCTTTATACTGCTGGTTCATTAATATTTAATGGGCTCAGAATGACAGATTAAATAGCCTGCATGCATTTCGAGGTATTGCAGGCAAGGAGTGGACACACAAATTACAACAGCACTTGGTTGTAATTCACAATTTATTTAAGCAAGGGGTGGGATTTAGCTCAGTCTGTTGAGTGCTCACCTGAGGTGCTTGCGCCGCAGGATCGAACCACCTCAGTGGATCCATCCAACTGATTGGGTTTTTTCTTGTTCGAGCCAGTGCACCACAACTGATCAAAGGCTGTGGTATGTGCTTTCCTGTCTGTGGGAAAGTGCATATAAAAGATCCCTTGCTGCTAAATAGACAAATATGTTGGGTGTCCTCTGATGACTACATGTCAGAATTATCAAATGTTTGACATCCAATAGTTGATGCTCCAGTGTTGTCGTTATACAAAACAAACTTTAATTTATTTAGCATTTTATTATTTGGTGATATAGTGTAACTGTAAGCAAGGAGTATAGTGGATGCATAGCCATTGTTCTTTGACTCTATTTTCCTAAACTATTTAAAATTAATTTATGCTAAGTTTCCATATCAGTCATATGCATAAAAATAAAAAATAAAAATAATTCAAATTTAAATGATGGAATCTGGTGACACCAAACTATACTGAAGGTTATAGAAAATGCACCAGTCATATTTGTAGTTGTAAAAAGGATATGAGAAGAAATAATACTAATTTTAATTAAATTTTTTATAACAGGATATATTCTTGTAGGCAGTAAATAACCCAAACCCAGTCTTAAGGTTATGGTGTATTTTATAACAACCTAACACATACGATAGTAGTAACAGCTGAAAACTGTGTAATGTGTTTTCTGGACTGGACTGATTGTTTAACGTGCACATTCAGAACAAGCTGTTGTAGTGCACACCTGTCCTGGGCACAGGTATCAGCCTCAGTCGGTTTCTCAGTCCAGGACAAGTGTTTTCAATGGAGTTCAATATATTTAATTAAAGGATGTACATAATTACATTGTGTCTTAATTCTTGTATTAAAATATGTAAAATATTTATTTCACTAGTATTTGAAAACATAACTTTATAAAAACAATTGCCTTTTCATAGTAATTACTTTTTTTAATAAATTGATGTTTAAAATTATTATTATTGGGTTTTTTTTTTTTTTTTGCCCTGGCCTGACTCTTGGAGGCAATTGGAGAATGTTTGCAGCATTATCTAAAACAAGGGTGACAAACTGATCATTCAGTGTTCACTCGGGAGAGAGTGAATGGGCTGTTCTTTGCAAGACCCTAATCTTGTTGGTCCTCTCGGGGATTGGTTTCCTGTTCTTAGTGGATTGCTGTCTGAAAAATTGTCAAAGATTAATAATGGACAAGGTGAACACAAGCCAGATAGCTATATTTCTGTTTTAAAGCAGATTTTTTCTTGTCTTTATAAGGTTGTTGGTACACTCTGTGAATGACGGAAGTGGCAAATCAAATGTATAATAAAGATTTATAGATATGACTAGCAAGAATAAAGATCTCCAGAAAATCATACAAATTTGTCTTTGTCTTTATATATATCTATACAGGGGTGTTCCTGATGATCTGTTAGAATAGAAAATTGATCGACTGGGCTTTAGGGATATGATGATTAATTATGTTGTCTGTAGTCCATGACAGGATAAAATATTGACTGTAATGTTACCTAAATTGTATTTATTAACATTTGCCATTGCACTGGATTTACATTTCCATTTTTTTTTAAATTGGTTCTTTCCAACAATTGAACTGAACTAATTTTTTGTTTGCATATTTTTTTAAATGATACAGAATAAAATTATTCAAGAATTTAAGCAATAACTAGAATTTAAGCAATAACTAAGTTACCATATATTGCTGTGTATTAGCCGACTTTTGAAGTCTAGAAACACTTTCCAAAAGAAGAGAATCGGCTTATACATGGAGGCAAGAAATTGGAGCATAAAATTCCGATCAAAAATATTCCCGACTGCGAATTATAAATTTTGATCAGACCCTTAGCCTTTCACAGATTATGTAACGATAATTTGTGCACAGTATAAATAAAACACCCCATCATGCAATATTATGCAGTTTTTTGTTCTTGAATGCATTATAAGTTTGATAAATAATAATAAAAAATTACTTGTTTTATTGTCATTTCAATGGTAAAAACGTATTCTTTCCAACTGTCCGCCATCTTTGTTTGACCTGTGCTGGGACCAGTCTTTCATATAGCAAATTTAAGATACAAAACGGTGTTTTTTCTTCAAACAAATATTATATTTCTAATATTATTGTTTTGTTGGGAGGGTGCATTAAACTGTAAAGTAATGCCATAAATAAATTAAGCTCATTATTAACATTACCAACTGAAAAAACATAACATGAATTTCAGGACGATAATTACTCCCACAATTATCACATAACCATACCATATACAGTGAACAGCTGCAGTCACGGACCGCATGATCTTTTGTTTCTGTGTGTGTGGTGGGGGAATAAACATGCCTCAATGATTTTACTTTTTGCTGTCCAGTGAATAAATTAATTACTTGTGTGCAGTGATAAGTTGTTACAGCTTGAATTACTTATTTTTCTGTTATGCTTTATCAGTTCTAAATTATTTTTCACGGCATGGTAGATGTTAGCATTGCCGCATTGATTGCGATCGCGATTACCGTTTTTGTAATAATTAAAGGGAAAACAAATATAATGAACAAGAAAAGTACAAGTCTATTTGTTGACAGTATTATTGAAATCGATACTACATACAAGTGGACAAAAGATGACTTCGGCTTATACACAAGGCCGATGATTTTGTACTAGATATTTAGGGTCAAACTAAGAGGTCGGCTTATCCAAGGAGTCGGCTAATACACGGCAATATACGGTAATTTAAAAAGTAATATGATCAGTAAGCTTCAATATATTGTCTTTTCTTTCTTTCTGTGCACGCGATTTGTTTGTATATGTGTAGTGTGTGTGTGTGTGTGTGTGTGTGTATGATTTGTTTGTATATGTGTGGTGGTTAGTGAGAGTAGTAACACAAGTCTACACTGGCAGCTAAAATGTCTGTAGTTATACTTTAAGTCTGAATAATATAGCCACTAAATTAATGTTTGGGTTTTGTTAAACCGTTACTTCATTCATTCATTTGTTCGTTTATATGTTTATAAAAATGTTTACTCAGTTTTCATATTTCTATTGCTGTTTATATTTTAAGACTTCAGTGCATGTAAAATATTTTCTGAAACTCAAGCCATTTATTTGTGCAGGTAATAAACAGTGTTCCGCTGATTCAAATGAATCTCGATTTATATTTCTCAAGAATGTTTTCTTTTCTTTGAGAGAACCCATTTTAAGAGAAAAGTGTTTTGTTTCATATGCAGTCATTTTGTTCTATTGAACTCAGAGACTTGTGTAAGATGATATTTTATACAGCTTTGAACATCATCGAGTTTTATGTTTTATCTGTAGAAATATGCAGAAGAAATTAAGCTAGCGTCAAATTTACATTTTATCTGTCTTGATCAGGTCACAGAGTCTACATCCCATCTAACACTTCCCAGGTGGATTGTTTGCTTCATTGGCTTTGATGCCAAAAATACTGGCATAAAATTAAATGGACACTGTGTTTTACAAAAATAATTGTTTCTTCTTCAAAGATAATATTCAAGGCTCGAATCTGATAGGGAGCAGGTAGCAAATATCACTCAAAAGGGATTGGACATAGCCCAGTGGGTAAAGTGCTGGCTTGATGTGTGGTCAGTCTGGGATTGATCCCTATTGGTGGGCCTATTGGGCTCTTTCTTGTTCCAGCCAGTGCACCATGACTGGTATATCAAAGGCTGTGGTATGTGTTATCCTGTCTGTGAGATGATGGACATAAAAGATCCTTTGCTACTATTTGAAAAAATTTCCCAGGTTTTTTTCTAAGACTGTATATCAAAATTACCAAATGTTTAATTAATAAATCAATATGTTTTAGTAGTGTCGTTAAACAAAACAAACTTTTAACATTATGTCACTCAAAATGTACACTGTGCTTCCTCAGAATCAGTTTAACTAGCAGTGTTTACTTACCGATACCATTTTTTTTTTTTAGAGTATTCCAGGTTTATACCAAATTCCTCATTTTCAAAAGTGATGATAAAAATCATAAGATTTTATCCACATTTATCTTGAGCTTTATTCATCGTTATAAAAGAATTATGTTATGAGTCACATAAATAGACTAATGTTTCAAACTGCTTCTCATTTTCTGACATTTGCTTCCAGATTAAAATTTGAGATGCAGTGATTGCTTCCTAATCCACAAAATGAATTTGAAGCCTTGAGTATGGTAAAACATGGATATATTGAAGTTTGTATCCAGCCATACCCGTCTGTCCAACCATTTATTTATCTATTCCGTCCTCTCCTTCAACACTCACTCATTCACTATGTAGTTAGGGTGGGACGTAGTCCAGTGGTAAAACATGGATATATTGAAGTTTGTATCCAGCCATACCCGTCTGTCCATCCATTTATTTTATCATTTATTTATCTATTCCGTCCTCTCCTTCAACACTCACTCATTCACTATGTAGTTAGGGTGGGACGTAGTCCAGTGGTAAAACATGGATATATTGAAGTTTGTATCCAGCCATACCCGTCTGTCCATCCATTTATTTATCTATTCCGTCCTCTCCTTCAACACTCACTCATTCACTATGTAGTTAGGGTGGGACGTAGTCCAGTGGTAAAACATGGATATATTGAAGTTTGTATCCAGCCATACCCGTCTGTCCATCCATTTATTTATCTATTCCGTCCTCTCCTTCAACACTCACTCATTCACTATGTAGTTAGGGTGGGACGTAGTCCAGTGGTAAAACATGGATATATTGAAGTTTGTATCCAGCCATACCCGTCTGTCCATCCATTTATTTATCTATTCCGTCCTCTCCTTCAACACTCACTCATTCACTATGTAGTTAGGGTGGGACGTAGTCCAGTGGTAAAGTGTTTACATGATGTGTGGTTGCTTTGGGATCGATCCCCGTTGGTGGGCCCATTAGGCTATTTCTCGTTCCAGCCAGTGAACCACGACGGGTATATCAGAGGCCGTGGTATGTGCTATCCAGTCTGTCGGATGGTGTATATAAGAGATCCTTTGTTACAAATGGGAAAATTTACCTGGCTTGCTGTCTAAGACAATGTCACAATTACCAAATGTTTGACATCCAATAGCCGATGATTAATAAATCAATGTGCTCTAGTGATGTTGTTAAACAAAACAAACTTTTAACTTTTTAAAATTACTCTTTTTTTTGCTCAGAATGTCCATTTCTGGACATCCAGTATGTTCTTGATAATCCTAATTTTATTGTTCTAATGTTATCATATGGTGTGCACTAACTTTTTTCAGTATTTTGTTGAATTAAAACAAAAACATTTTAGAAATGTATCCTACTAAACTGTCGAAATGTTTCATTATTGAGAACTCTTCAACTGATTCAGAAACATAACCAATTTACACATTTTCTGTTTGAACGCTCAATGAAATTATGCAAAATTATTTTCTCGGAAACTTAGATTGAAACATATTTTATTGCTTTTTAAAAAACAAATGGATTAGGCACAAGTTATACAACTTACTAGGCCTTCTCTATAATACATGCATGTCACGACAGTAATATATTTTTGCAATTTAAATATGAACAGAAATAGCCCAGAAAACTTATTTTATGAGTCTGTAGGGATGTAAAGAAATTATTGAATGCTCCAAGGCAAAAAAAAACTCAGTTTTATGCGGAATTGTTCTACATTGTTCTGAGAAAACAAATTACCATTATAATGTTTGTTTTAATAATAAATAACATTACTTGTGTTAATTGGATGTTAAATATTTATATAATATTGATGCAATCTGTGTTAATAATTTGGTTCAATATTGTCTTATGTTCAACAAGCACACCATGCAATAGATATAAATAAAATAAGTGTTTTTCTGTTCAGCATAGTGAACTTTCTTTATTCGAACATATATGTACACTGCTGGAAAATATATAGTATTTATGGCAGCTGAATTCCATCTTTGGAGTCTATAAGTAACTGGAAACAATTGCAAATCCAATTAGCTCTTTTAACACAGCATTGATTCCATATTCATAAATATTGTTTCCAAACAAACAAGTATTGTTTAACTAAAACAGGTAAAATGTATATAAAGTTTTAATTGAGATTGATTCTTGTCAAAACTATGGATACCAATAAAAGAGGATTTAGAAAGGAAACACGTAACGGTCTCAGTAGTGTTATGGTTAAGGCATCAGACATAAGGCTGGTAGCTAGGTACTGGGTTCACAGCCCGGTACCGGATCTCACCCAGAGCGAGTTTTAACGACTCAGTGGGAAGGTGTAAGACAACTACACTGACTTCTTTGTCACTAACAACTAACCATTAACCCACTGTTCTGGACAGCCAGCCCAGATAGCTGAGGTGTGTGTGCCCAGGGTCCAATTTCACAAAACATCGTAAGCCTAGTTTTGCATGTAAAGGTAAATCTACGACTAAACCACGATTCTTATTTCTATTATAGTACAACAAACATAGTTAGAAATACACATATTTCATTTTCTTTTGTCCTTAAAATGCTCCATTTTCCTTAATGATGTAATTTTCTTTGTGAAATAGATGTCAGACTCATGTAAATATATGCCTGGTATAACTGCTAGTCGCAGACGTAAACTTGCAATGTTTTGTGAAATTGCCCCCAGGACAGCATGTTTGAACTGTAATTATATATAAGCACGAAAATAAGTTGAAATAAATGAATATGGAAAAACATGGTCGAGCACATGTTTAATCACTGCATATTAGAGATGGGATCTAACTCAATCGGTAGAGTGTGTGCCTGAAGTGCTTGCATTGCAGGATCAAACCACTGTAGGATATCAGCTCTCTGTCTGGTTGCATATAAAAGATCCCTTGATGCTAATGGAAAAATGTAGCAGTTTCCTCTCTAAGACTACATGTCAAAATTATCATATGTTTAACATTCAGTAGCCGATGATTAATAAATCAATGTGCTGTAGTGGTGTTGTTAAGTTAAACAAAACAAACTTTAAAACTTTTTTCTTGCCTTTACAAAATAAAAATGCAAGATATTGGAATTACTTTTCTTATGACCAGGATCGATCCTACTGCTTCACACACCTGAGGGAGATACTCTACCACTAAGCTAATCCAGCTTTTCAAACGAGGAACAGGCCTGGCAGTTAAAAACGTTTAAAAGAAGTTTGTTTTGTTTAACGACACCACTAGAGCACATTGATTAATTAATCATCAGCTATTGGATGTTAAACATTTAGTAATTATGACACGTAGTCATCAGAGGAAACCCGCTACAGTTTTTCTAATGCAGCAGACTTTTAGAGTCTGAACTCAAGACTGTAATAGAGTCTGAGACTTTAACATCATGGCACTGCCATACAAACTACATGCTTGTGACGTCAGTTGAAATTGAGTCTAGATTGTAAAACATTTCATAAGCATGGTCCCTGGTGCTATGTTGAATTAAGCTGTATCCAGCTGCAGTTTTCAATACAAGAAACTGCAAATAATTGAAATTTAAATTGCCATTGTCTCTGAAATGAGAGCTTTCCACTGTGCAATCACCATAAATTAAGATGTTCAGGGAACCGTTTGCGAAGAGTCGTTTAATAACGCAACTGCTTCCGTCTCTGGCAGTAATATGAAATGGGCCGTGCAGACCCCTCAAATTACACAGGCTTGTAGGTGACACTTTTAATTACTGTGATGTAATTACCCTACTTTTCCGTCACAGTTATGTTTGTAATAAATTGTGAAAATTGTATGTGATTGCCATAATGATGCTTTTTGCGCAGCATGTGTAGAAAATGGCACAAAGATAAAAATCAGTTGCTTTGTCACGAAAGTTTATTTATAGTGAAAATGTTATTGTGAAATTACATTAAAAATTTGTTGCAATTTAAAACAGATTTTTTTTCTATTTCATACTGATTTGTAACAGTTATTTGGTTTGTTAATTGTTGTATATCTGACGGGAATAACGAACTGTTTTAACGGCTATCTGAATAATGCAATTTCGGGAAAAGTTTAAAACTAAATTTAGTCGCTGCATGTTCCAAGGCAAGACTCTTGATTAAATTCTAAATTCAATTCCAGTTTTAGCAGTGTTAATTTAAAAAGTTTAAAATCAGTTCAAAGCCAATTCACAAAGTAATTATTTTAATAAAAATTGCATTATTATGTCTTTGATATCAAGTTACTCCCCATGGACAGGTCTGGAAAACACATGAGAACAATGTAACGCGGATAATCCCTCGAAGGAAATGTGACAATATGTCATGCCATTTGCATATAGATGATGTGCGCATACATTATCACCTCAAACAAAACCGTAAAGGATTTCTACGTTTACAAAACAGAGTGATATTGTCATCGAATGCTAATGTACTTAATTAAGCTAATTGTCTCATCAAGACAACAGCATCTGCCAGTGTGTTTTTTCGTTGATTGAAGGTCCACCTCGTTTGAGCAGTTAAAAAAGTTCAAGTGCTTGTTTCGCCCTAGCAAGTGCTTGTTCACACGACCTGTCTGATTTTGTTGTTGAGTGTCCTTGGCTGGTTAACTCCTTTTCTCATTATATGAATTTAGCTTTGTTAAGGCAATTAAGATGTTAGTTCGATTGAAACATCTTGTTAAAGCTATTTAACTAATAGTTTATGAAACCAAGAAGACACCATGGTTTTGAAATGAATAGTGGGTGTCAAGGAAAGACACATTTAATGTGTGGAAAGATTTCCTTCTGCACCTCTCCATTTGTCATCAAGTTTGTATTGTATGGACAGAAATTTACATTTTACAGAAGCTAGGCTAAGATTCGAACCTATAGCCTTTGGGGATGTATACCAAGCCATGCATTTCCATGATCAGTTTACTGTGTATTTTAAGCTGTTTAAATTTTTATCACAATCTGGCTATCAAAGCTATCTTAGTGTTACAATATCATAACATTATCATAGATTATGACGTCACTATGACACATGCCATAGCCTACAACAATTTTACTATATCGAAAATTATATGGGCTCAGATTCTTACAAAATGAAATAGAATTAGTTATGAAATCGGAAGCAATATGAGTGTTGATGGAATAAAACAATTGTTTTTATGTAATGCTTTTAGCTATTTCAATGAAGTGTACATAGCAGTAAAAAACAATTTTTCCTGAAACTAAAATGTGTTTAGCTAAACATGTGTAACAAGTAAACCATGTTTGATTTAAAAAGCATGTTTAGTTAAAGAGTTGCAAAACCTCTTTTTTATTGCAGAAGTGTAGACAGCAAACAAAATCTCCCAAAACATGTTTTTGTTTCAGAAAAACTTATTTTTCACTGTCATGTGCTTTCAGCTTTAAGTTACCCATTTGGAAGAATTTACAATTAGAAAAGAAAGAAAATGGCTAGATCTGTCAGTCATTGAAAATACAATATGCTGCAAGGATAAAATTACAATGTACAGCATTGATTTGCATGGATTAATCATAGATGTTAAAATTACAATAACAGCATTGATTTGCATGAATTAATCAAAGATGTTAAAATTACAATAACAGCATTGATTTGCATGGATTAATCATAGATGTTAAAATTACAATGTACAGCATTGATTTGCATGGATTAATCATAGATGTTAAAATTACAATGTACAGCATTGATTTGCATGGATTAATCATAGATGTTAAAATTACAATAACAGCACTGATTTGCATGGATTAATCATAGATGTTAAAATTACAATAACAGCACTGATTTGCATGGATTAATCATAGATGTTAAAAGTACAGTAACAGCATTGATTTGCATGGATTAATCATAGATGTTAAAATTACAGTAACAGCATTGATTTGCATGGATTAATCATAGATGTTAAAATTACAGTAACAGCATTGATTTGCATGGATTAATCATAGATGTTAAAATTACAGTAACAGCATTGATTTGCATGGATTAATCATAGATGTTAAAATTACAGTAACAGCATTGATTTGCATGGATTAATCATGTTAAAAGTGTGTTTTGTTTCACTACTTAGCACATTGATTAATTTATCATAGATCTGCTATTGAATCTAGAACACTTGGTAACTTTAACACAATCTTCAGAGGAAACCTGCTACATTTTTCCAAATCTTTTATATGCATTCTCCCATAGACAGGATAGCACATACCATAGTCTTTCATATACCAGTTCAATCCCTGTTTTTGGTAATTATACGTCACCGTTAACAACCAACTTCTACATGTTTTATACAATAATAAGTAAAACCTATTCAAACTGCCTTATCCTCTTATATCCATTTAGTCCACTTACTACACTCCTATAACTCACAGTTAAGAACCCTACCACACACCTTTAACTCACAACACTGAACAAGCCGAGAATGAAATATAGCTATACATCATAGACTGTATATCAAAGGCTGTGGTATGTGCTGTCCTGTCTATGGGATGGTGCATATAAAAGATCCCTTGCTGCTAATAGAAAAATGTAGCGGGTTTCCTCTCTAAGACTATATGTCAAAATTACCAAATGTTTGACATCCAATTAATAGCCCATGGTGAATAAATCAATGTGCTCTAGTGGTGTTGTTAAACAAAACAAACTTCTTCTGTACACCATAAGTGACATATCCCTGCTGACATAAGTCAGTTGTTCATGTATCCTGTCTGTGACATGTACTAGGTTTCCTCTCTAAGACTTTATGTCAGAATTACCAAATGTTTGACATCCAATAGCTGATGATTAATACATCAATCTGCTCTAGTGGTGTCGTTAAACAAAAGAAACAAAACTTTTATATATCAGTCATGATTGGGATGGGGAAAAACCTAATTAGAGAATGGGTCCACCATGGGGAATCGATGCTATGACTAAAGCACCAGAGATGAACGCTCTACCAACTGAGCAAGATGTCAAGAATAATATCAAGCCGACATATAGTTTAGCCACTTTATATTATTGGTGACTGCTCTACCTACTGATCTTGACCCATACATGTTTCAAGCACAAGACTACTTGACACAATGGTACTAGATGAAATAAAATTGCATTCCTTTTTTGCCCAGATGAAAGTATTTTTACAGCCACACACTTATATTTGGTGCACCTCAAACTTTGACCCAGCCAGAAGTTATTTGGTTTTGTACTACTTTAAAAAGAAGAAGAATATTAACAAGCAGACACATCATTTACCCCCCTTTGTATTATTGTACTGGTGGGGACATTCAGTCTACCAATTAAATTAAATAAACCACCATAACCACCGAGTTATGCATTTTATGGAGAAATAAATTCCTTTTCCTCTTGGAGGTCACCTGTGTTGTTCCATAATACTTTTCCATAGCAATTTATCATGATTACTGCATGTCAAGTATCCCAGTGTTGGATCTGTTTCAATTTGTTTGAAACATCCCAGTAATATTTTTTTCTAATTATTGAAAGATAAAACAACTCTGGTCTTCTGCGGCTTTCATGTGGCCAAAAGAAGGTTGTGCCATGTTGACTGGGCGACACAATCCAATAACAATCAAACACAGGACGATTTATGTTTCCTACAAGATTTGCCAGAAATGATAACTGAGGATTTTGATGCTGTCGGTTTCTGACTGGCCACAACAAAAGAGCTTATGTCAAGGGAAAAAGCTGAAAAGTTATTTTCAGGTTAATAAATGTTTTTTTTGTTTTTTTTAGGCTTTAATTATTATTAGTGACATTTTTCATTTTGTTGGATCCATTACAAACATGTGTTAATTTGAAGATAAAATATTAGGGGATTTCGATTCTTATGCCAGAAATAAGTGAAAAATTTATTTTGGTTACCATTCATCAGTTTAATTAGAGTTAATTTTTTTCTGTTTGTGTCTTAATTATCGTTGTTAACATTTATAATTTTGCTGTAGTTGGTACAAAAATCTATGTTAATTTAAAAAATAAAACAACACTAGAGGGCTTTATATGTTTATATGTACAAATGTTGTTTTTTAGAAAAGACCTTGAAGTTTAAAGCAAAAGAAAACAAAAATGTATATTTGCATATAGGAGGTTGGTATGCTCAAGGAATTTTGTTTACTGTATGCTGCCAAAATAATTTCCTAGTTCCTGTCGTTAAGTTCTATAGCCTCAATACAATTATTTTGTTTTGATGATTAGCGTCACTGCTTCTTTTGATACCTGTTGTGCATACATATATGTTAAACTTCCATCCATTCATTGTACAGTTTTTATTTTTAATTAGAAAGTTTAATTAAAATACGTTATTGTGATATTTGTGTTTACACTGCACATTGTCATTTATTCATTGAAAGGAAATGTTTTTTATTTAATGACACACTCAACAGACTTTTTATTTATGGTTATATGGTGTCGAACATATGATTAAGGACCACACAGATATTCAGATAGGAAACCCACTGTTGCCACTTCATGGGCTACTCTTTTCGATTAGCATCAAGGGATCTTTATATGCACAAACTGCAAGGCTCAATGGGTAGGTGTAAACCATTTGCACTGACCAGTGATCCATAACTGGTTCAACAAAGGCCATGGTTTGTGCTATCCTGCCTGTGGGAAGCGCAAATAAAAGATCCCTTGCTGCTAATCAGAAAGAGTAGCCCATGTAGTGTCGACAGCGGGTTTCCTCTCAAAATCTGTGTGGTCCTTAACCATATGTCTGACGCCATATAACCGTAAATAAAATGTGTTGAGTGTGTCGTTAAATAAAACATTTCTTTCTTTCTTTATATGCACCATCCCATAGACAGGATAGCACATACCATGACCTTTGATTTTATTCATCGAATCATAACATGGCCCAGTGATAAACTTTTGCCTAATATATAGTTGGTCTAGGATTGATCCCTGTCGGTGGGCCCATTGGACTATTCTTTTTTTGTTCCAGCCATTGTACCATGACTGGTATATCAAAAGCTGTGGTATGTGTTATCCTGTCTGGGATATTAAAGATCCCTTGGTACTAATGGAAAAATGTAGTGGGTTTTGTTTCTAAGACTTTCTTAAAATTACCAAATGTTTGACATCCAATAGCCGATGATTAATAAATCAATGTGCTCTAGGGGTGTCGTTAAACAAAACAAAACTTTAACTTTTAAATGAAAATTTATTTCATTATCATAGAGAAAAAACATTCATTCTTAAAAACCTTTTGTCTTATCTACATATTTACAATGAGTGTACATAGACTAAAGTATACATAAAGCATAAGACTTAAATGTATTTTATGTTTGTTCTCGTCTGGAAAACAGGATATAACAAAAAGAAAATTAGTTTCTGGTTGAAAAAGCTGATTAGTTTTTTTCTTTAATGCTTGAGGCATTTCACTAATTACACTATTTGACTCCTAATAACCTTCCATTTCCTGTTTCTGGCAAATTAATTACTTTCAAAAATGAACTCTCAAAATGGTATAGTAGAATATGTTTTCAGACTATTATAAACATTATTAACTTACAGGTATGTGGGGTTTTGTGCTTGTTTTGTCTTGCCTTTGCAAAAAAAACTAGATCAAGAGATATATTTTTTATGGTGGTGGCAGCAGTAGTGTCAATTTTTACAGAAAATTTTAAGGGACATACCCTAGTTTTTAAATACTGAGGCATATTTTTGACTGTTAGAGCTGTTTTTGATAGCTGAAATCATACTTAATTAGATTTTATTGTTTAGATTATCCATTTCCGTACATTCGAAGTGTTTTGGGTCATCCTAGTGTTTTTAATATCACTGTGATGGAACATGCTCTTAATTTTATTTTCGCCTGTGGCGATATTAATTGTGTTAGAGGGCCGTGTGCAGTCCAATAAGCACTTAAGCCCAGGTGGACACTTTGTTACGTAATACCTCTGCGCGACGGTCCTCGAGCTGTACTTCTAATACACACCCAGCCAGGTGCGGAGGCCATGTGGCGAGTAGTTACGTAATACCTCCGCAAGTGCGGTTTTTACAACCGTGATTTGGCGACGATCGGCGTCATTCAGTCTGGGCTATCTAAGAAAAATATGCCGGCGTGGTCGTGGTGGGAACTCACATGATAAGATTCGGTGCCGCGTTGTACCCCCAGGCGATATTCGCCGTCTCTGAGAGTTTTGAATAAATAGCTAGGGTTTAGAGATATCTAGGAGAACCATAGGAAGGTATCCCGGGGGAACGTTGTCCGTTTGGACTTTGGTAAATATATTATTTCTGCTCTGTTGTATAACCTTGATGTGATTGATGTGACTTTTAAATATTTTAATACTGTATTATACCAATATTCTTTAGACAGTGTCTTCGGTCATCTGACGAAGTAAATCGTAGACTTTTGTTCTAACATTATACGAGTATTTGGTAATATAAAGCTTAGCCAGTCATCCTAGAGGACCTAGGTAAGCTGTAGGTTATTGTCTTTATTGTGATAGGTACCAGTATTAATTCTGTATTACAAGGTTATTGAATGAGTAGTTAGGGTTAATTAAAAATTAACCAGTTAGGAATAGTGTTGTAATTCCTTTATTAATTAAGTTCCCCTGGAAGCGTTTCTCCATTATCGCACGTGTGTGTGTTAGCGTTTCTCAATTATCACACGTGTGGGTGTTGTGTCACGGTGAAGTGATTAGCATATTGTGTAAACTAGACATCTAGAGATTAACTAATTAAGTGATCAGTTCTGGGTTGTTATTATTGTTGTTATTAATTAACTACTGCGGCAGTGCATTTGTTAGTGTAGGTTAATACAGATTCCAAAGTGTATTGTGTTTTGTTGTGTTTTCTAGTGAACTAAACGTGCTACAATAATATATACTTTATATAAGATCATATCTCTGATCATACCTAGAGACGAGCCACAGTTAGGAGAGATATTTGGATAATCGTGTTTCATTCAGTTACGGGTATTATAGGATCCCCGTGACAATCACAAAATGCATTTCTCATATTTAAAAAAAATGCACGTGCATCTGAGAAGTAACAGTTATAGAGTCGAGTTTTAGTCTATTTGTAGAGGGTATTTCACCATTTGAAAGTCACAGACTCGTGTTTCACTCAACTGAAAGAAAGAAAGAAATGTTTTATTTTACAACGCACTCAACACATTTTATTTATGGTTATATGGCGTCAGACATATGGTTAAGGACCACACAGATATTGAGAGAGGAATCCCGCTGTCGCCACTTCATGGGATATTCTTTTCAGTTAGCAGCAAGGGATCTTTTATATGCACCATCCCATAGAGAGGGTAGTACATACCATGGCCTTTGATATATCATGGTGTACTGGCTGGAAAGATCACTCAATTGTAACTTTATCCAAATGTGTTATAGGTTTGTAGATTAACTAAACTTAGTATTACGGGTTGAAACTTGGGTCTGTCCCTTTAAGTTTTGCATTTAGATCATATTTCCACAAACTATAATTCCTGGGCATTTGATATTTGGTTTATAGCTGCACCTATGAATGACCATCACAGGGCACCAAATGTTTTGCGTATGGTAGATGAGACATTTTATTCTGTGGAATTTAAAAAAAAAAAAAAATTAAATAGATATTTTCCCATAATATTAATGTTTACAAATTTAGTACTTTAGAATTTCTATCAGCAATATGATCCCTTATTTGGAGTACAGTTACTTTAGTTGCTTTCGGCCATCATCATCATCACAATGAGGAAAAAAACGATGTTCAACTAACTGACCAATAACCGTCTCTTGTAGCAGGATTTACGATCTGGCAAAAAGTTTATTGCCGTGCAATTAAAACTAGAGGGTCTTTGTAATTACACTGTTGAAGCTGGTCACAGGCAGAACGTGTCTGCCTTGTTTTCTTTACTTTAAGACTGTTTCTCAAGTAATTAGCTGTGTAAATGGCCCATGTTTGTCGGGGCAGCCACTGGTGACATGCAGGTTGTCTCCCTTGTTACAAGGACTGAACAAATAAAAAATGTGTTTACATATTTGTCAGTACAGTTTGCATATTTATTGACACAAGTTTGCATATGTGTTGACACAGGCTGGCCCGTTTGGTAATGGGAAATAATGAACCGAAGAAGGGGGATGACGGGACAGTTGATGTACGGACTAGAGGTCATCTTCGAGAGTGTGGACAGATATTTTTGCAGGGATCATTGCTGATTGGTCATTTTCTGGTCTGCTGGTCAATTATGTGTGTGAATCATGACCGTGAGTTTGGTCTTGCACTTCAATGTGATGATGGTTCAGATGGTGGTGGGTGGGGGATGGGGGGGGGGGAGGCATGTAGCTCAGGTGGTAGAGTGCTCGCCTGAGGTGCTTACGTCATAGGATCGGATCATCTCGTTCTCTGCCATGTATCATTAAATAAATATGTGTTGAGTGTATCGTTAGAATCTAATCATATCTTTCTTTCTGTTCACAATATATTGTCATCAGATTAGAACGTGTGTTTTGTCTTGTTTCTCTTCCTTGTAGGGGATGGGACATAGCCCAGTGGTAAAGTGCTCGCTTGATGCACAGTCAGTCTGGAATCGATCCCCTCAGTAAGCCCATTGGGTTTTCTCTTGTTCCAGCCAGTGCACCACGACTGGTATATCAAAGTCTGTGGTATGTGCTACCCAGTCTGTTGGATGGTGCATATAAAAGATACCTTACTATTAATGAAACAATTGTAACAGGTTTCCTCTCTAAGACTATATGTCAAAATTACCATATGTTTGACATCCA
Organism: Gigantopelta aegis; assembly: GCF_016097555.1. NCBI lineage: Eukaryota > Metazoa > Mollusca > Gastropoda > Neomphalida > Peltospiridae > Gigantopelta > Gigantopelta aegis. The sequence goes on from NC_054701.1 coordinate 74,550,351, forward strand.
GTAGCCGATGATTAATAAATCAATGTGCTCTAAAGGTGTTGATCGGTGGTGTTGTGGTTAGGCCAATCTAATTAAAATTAGCTCCACTATTACATGTGGATCTAACACCAGCCAGTTGGAGTTCATGTCCACCAATCAAAACCTCACTTGCAGAATCCTGCCAGTGATTTAAAAATAATTTGAAAACATTCCGAATTATCCTGAGGGTATACATGTTTCATGTGAATTACGAATGCCTTAAAACATGTTTTATTTTATAAAATAAATAATTAGTAATGTAAAACTGAAGACTGATTTAGTTGGGTTTTTTTTTTTTATAAATAAATAAATAATTTTTAATGTAAAATTGAAGACTGATAACCCATCCCGTACGTATTGGTATGGTTCGCTGTACTGCGGCCAATAAAATAGATATTTTTAGAATTTGTATGCTCCCAAATAACGTTATAAAAGGCGAAGTGTGATTGGTCAATATTTAAATTATTATTTACAGACGAAATGTTACCTGGACATTGGGGACTACGCAGTGTTGTTAGCAATCCGATTAAAATTAGTTCTACTAGTCTAAATAAGGCATTCGTAATTCACATGAAACATATCGTATACCCTCAGGATAATTCGGAATGTTTTCAAATTATTTTTAAATCACTGGCAGGATTCTGCAAGTAAGGTTTTGATTGGTGGACATGAGCTCCAACTGGCTGGTGTTAGATCCACATGTAATAGAGGAGCTAATTTTAATTAGATTGTGGTTAGGCCATCGGTCAACAGGCTGGTAGGTACTGGGTTCGGATCCTAGTCGAGGCATGGGATTTTTAATCCAGATACCGAATCCAAACCCTGAGTGAGTGTTCCGCAAGGCTCAATGGGTAGGTGTAAACAACTTAAACCGACCAGTGATCCATAACTGGTTCAACAAAGGCCATGGTTTGTGCTATCCTGCCTGTGGGAAGCGCAAATAAAAGATCCCTTGCTGCTAATCGGAAAGAGTAGCCCATGTAGTGGCGACAGCGGGTTTCCTCTCAAAATCTGTGTGGTTCTTAACCATATGTCTGACGCCATATAACCGTAAATAAAATGTGTTGAGTGCGTTGTTAAATAAAACATTTCTTTCGAAAGGTGTTGTTAAACAAAACAAACTTAACTCTTTTTTCTGTTCCTTGTAATAATTGTACTAGGTCATATTGTACTATTACTGTGATATTAAACTTGAGCACTACCATATTGTTTAAAACATGATCACTGTGATATTAAACTTGAGCACTACCATATTGTTTAAAACATGATCACTGTGATATTAAACTTGAGCACTACCATATTGTTTAAAACATGATTACTGTGATATTAAACTTGAGCACTACCATATTGTTTAAAACATGATCACTGTGATATTAAACTTGAGCACTACCATATTGTTTAAAACATGATCACTGTGATATTAAACTTGAGCACTACCATATTGTTTAAAACATGATTACTGTGATATTAAACTTGAGCACTACCATATTGTTTAAAACATGATCACTGTGATATTAAACTTGAGCACTACCATATTGTTTAAAACATGATCACTGTGATATTAAACTTGAGCACTACCATATTGTTGTCATGTTTAGGTCCCTGATGAAATAATGTTCATTTGAAAATAATTTTCCTTGATATAAAAATTTGATAACAGAAAAACAGAAGATAAAAACGTCATTGCACAAAAACATTCCACATATGGAACTGGATGCAAAACATGTTACATATATGTAAGAACAAGACTAATATTGGCAAAACATGTCTAATCATGAATAAACTTGCATACTAGATCTGCTGGAGTTTGGTTTTGCATATTATTAGACATGTTGAGTATTATATTTCTTACATATTATTAGACATGTTGAGTATTATATTTCTTACCTATTATTAGACATGTTGAGTATTATATTTCTTACCTATTATTAGACATGTTGAGTATTATATTTCTTACCTATTTTTAGACATGTTGAGTATTATATTTCTGACATATTTTTAGGGGCAGGACATAGCCCAGTGGTAAGGCGTGCTGTCGGTGTGGGATCGCTCCCTGCCGGTGACCTATTGAGCTATTTCTCTTTCCAGCCAGTGCATCACGACTGGTATATTAAATGCTGTGGTATGTACTACCCTGTCTGTGGGATGGTGCATATAAAAGATCCCTTGCTGCTAATAAAAAAGAGTAGCCCATGAAGTAGCGACAGCGGGTTTCCTCTCTCAATATCTGTGTGGTCCTTAACTATATGTCTGACGCCATATAACCATAAATAAATTGTGTTGAGTGCATCATTAAATAAAACTTTTCTTTCCTCTTTTTTTTTTTACATATTTTAATATAATGATTCAATTGATACGAAATGAAATTTATTTTAAGATCTTATAAGTACATACATATATTTGGTTATTTTAACTTGCATGTAACCAGCACCTGCTTATCAAAGCCAGTGATTATGTTTTTAGGAAAAAAGTTTTAAGAATCATTAAAAGCTTTTGAGAAAGTTGCTTAAAAGAAATGTTTTAGTACATGTAATTATTCTCGTTTGTGTAGATGAATAATTGATGTGATCAGTATTGAAAGATAACCTTCACAGGCATCGTCTTTCACAAGCTCTATGGTGTTTGCTACCCATAATTTATAACATCTTCTTCGTTAAAGCTTTGAAAGATTTTAGTTTGAAGTGTCGGATTCCCTCAGGTTATTCATAATTTATCTGCAAGTAGATTGAAGATGTATACAGTCTCAATCAATGCTAAATGATCCTTGTAGATTATTAATGCAAGGAAAATAGTTTTGAGGAAATTGTAGACGTCACTACACTAGTTTGTGCACAAAACAACTTTAAAATGCTGGATGAAAAGCTTGTGTAGGACAAAGAGGATCATTTCAGCTATCTAGCTCAAGTTCCCATTAATGATTAAATGGTGTAATTCCTAATGTTGTTATTGAAACAGTGACATTTAAGCTAGTATGCATGTACTTCTGGTTTAACGCTAGGATAGTTAAACATCATTCATTTTCATTTTGCTACAAAGAACATTTCATTGGGTACTTAAATTTGTGAATCAAAAAGGTAGTATAATAAATCTGTATTGCATGTATGCATATATTATATTCTTGAATTTGTTGCCTGTACTGCTCCACAAATTACATGAAACTTGGACCACCATGCACAAAAATGATTTCACAGCAGCCATTGAATAAACATTTGCTAAAGTGTCATTAAAGAAATATTTGTTTTTATTTTTATTTATTTGCTTTTTTCTGACGACAAAAATGTAACAGTATTAACATTCCACAAACAACCTTACTCACCTTGCTTACACACTGCGTGTCCATTCTCACCTGTTAGTAATAGATGTACCTGATACCTTACTCACCTTGCTTACACCCTACGTGTCCATTCTCACCTGTTAGTAGTAGACGTACATGATACCTTACTCACCTCGCCTGTTAGTAATAGACGTATCTAATACCTTACACCCTACGTGTCCATTCTCACCTGTTAGTAATAGACGTACCTGATACCTTACTCACCTTGTTTACACCCTACGTGTCCATTCTCACCTGTTAGTAGTAGACGTACCTAATACCTTACTCACCTTGCTTACACCCTATTTGTCCATTCTCACCTGTTAGTAATAGACGTATCTAATACCTTACTCACCTTGCTTACACCCTATTTGTCCATTCTCACCTGTTAGTAATAGACGTACCTAATACCTTACTCACCTTGCTTACACCCTATGTGTCCATCCTCGCCTGTTAGTAATAGACGTATCTAATACCTTACTCACCTTGCTTACACCCTATTTGTCCATTCTCACCTGTTAGTAATAGACGTACCTAATACCTTACTCACCTTGCTTACACCCTACATGTCCATCCTCACCTGTTATTAATAGACATACCTAATACCTTACTCACCTTGCTTACACCCTATTTGTCCATTCTCACCAGTTAGTAATAGACGTACCTAATACCTTACTAACCTTGCTTACACCCTACATGTCCATCCTCACCTGTTATTAATAGACATACCTAATGATCAATTTAATTGTATTTACAAACATGTCACTTAACTTGTTTTATATTCCAACTGAACTGCAATCAACTTTTCGTTTGGATCAACAGGAAATTGGGTATTTTTTCACTCGTTAAGAGCATCTGATTTATTCATGTTTATAGTTGTCTTTCCATTAGTGGTATGTATCTAATGATCGCAGCATTGTCCATCTCATCAATTTCTCATTGTGCTGTAAGCTGGTGCCCCGAATGTACGGCAGTCATTTGCATGGCTTCTGGCAAATCGAGTCTTTTAATTGAAGTATATAGGACAGTACATGTCATTACTTTAAAGGTAATCAGTCGGAGTACAGTGGTAAGTACGTATTGTGATTTATGGTCTTTTCAGTACGCCTGCCAATGAGATATCGGGGGTTTTGTACATGTGTTGCATTTGTGAGTGTTTATGTTTTATTTTTCTATTAAATAAGGAAATGCATGTAATTGACTGAAAAAAAATTGTGTGTCATTGTAATTCTTAGTTTCATCATGTTCTTGGTAAAAAATTTAATTTACGAGGGGGCGGGATCTAGCTCAATTGGCAGAGTGCTTGCCTGAGGTCCTTCCAAGGGTTGAAGGATCAAATCCCCTTGGTGGGCCTATTAGCTGATTGGGTTTTCCCCAATCCCAGCCAATGCACAATGATTAGTAATAAGTGGTATATCAAAGGCTGTGGTATATGTTGTCCTGTCTGTGGGAAAGTACATATAATAGATCACTTGCTGCTAATGGAAAAAATATAGTGGGTTTCCTCTGACCAACTGTTTGACATCCAATAGCAGATGGTTAATAAACAGTATGCACTAATGGAAAAAAAAAAATATAACTTTATATCTAGGAATTTTATTAACACGATTATGCCATTGTGGTGCAATATTATATTGTTATTCAATACCATATGATATATGAGTTATGTCACTTAAAACAATTGTCACATGACATCTACACATCACTGGAAAATAAATGTTCATGAAAAATATCCTTGCATGAAAACTCACACTTTACCATTGGTTTTTTAGACATATAACTAATATCTAGCATTATATTTTATTAATGTTTATGAACAAACAAACCAAAACACGCTCCAGGAAGGAAGAAGTTATTCGCTGTCATATGTTGACATTCAGAACTCATGTTAAAGAAATATAATGGGGGAGGGCTTGTAAAATATAATAATTTTGTGTAAAAGAAATTGTTGTTAAATGGCCGCTAACAAGAGACAGCTTAGATATTTGTTTTATTCAAACACCATAAACATATTGATGATTTTAACGATATGATTGGTATTGCAATATATAAAAGTAGGTAAGAGATCCTAATTAAGTATTGAGCTGTAGTGTGTGTGTATATCAGGGATCGAAACTCGCCAGAAAATATGGTGGCCCAAAATATAATATTACATGTTGGCAAATTATGGTAAGTGAACCACGAGCAAGATTTTAATGTGGATTACAAATATTAATAGTGGCTCGTATATTATAGCTCTGAAGAAGATAATATTATTTGGGCGACTAACACCATTAATTTTTATCATTTAAGTCACCCAAACAGGACATTGGTTGCCACAGGCAATTTTGAGCCATGGTATATACTGTCAGTTGAGCTATCTTTTGTTGATATCACCAAAGTCTGGGATACAGAGTACTTCTAGGTGAAAAGGGTGCTTACATAATGGGAGGAAGGGTGGCCTTTAACTCCCATAAGATAAGGAGAAAATTAAGATGAACAAAAAAGAGCTTTATTATTTTGTAATAGAGGAGAGATTATTTCTTTAAAAGATTGTAGTTTGTATGCAAGCTCTTAGAAATGATGACAGCATGGATGACCTCTGGGTGCTATTAGTAATTAATGTACTTTAAATGATTAATGTAAGGCAGTACCTATGAGTTAAATTGCAACCACTTTGCTATAAATCACTGGTTCCCTTGATACACAACAAGAAACGTGCATCAGGCATGGATATTAGATACTTCAGTATTATTGGTCTCGAGCGGGTCTCCTCTTTCTCACCTGATACCAATTCATCTTTGAAATTGTCAACTGCTTAGCGACAAATAAATAGAATTGTGTTCACTACCTATAACAGCTTTTGATGATTTCTCCAAGGACTCGCACTGGATTAAATTGTGATTTTATCGGTAGTTGTGAAATTAAAAAAAAAGGGGGAAAAAGGAATACCAGGAAATGGTTTTTGTTGGAGAAGAAAGAAGAACAATGGCAGCTATAGTGTGATATGGGATGCTGCACTGGGTTCATGGCTGACCCCATCACAATGCAGAATAACCAGAGATTGCATGGTCAAATTGGATTGTCACACATAATTAAATTTTTATTAACAAGTTGCAAATTGGACAGTGGATTCTGTCTGAACTGGGTCTGTAGGTTTCTGACAAACTAAAAGCCTGATGTAATGTTACATTTCTCATTTAAAGGAAAGGAATGTTTGCTTTAGGACACCTCAGCACAATTTAATAGGTTATTTCGATATTTGGTTGGATAGAAAGAGAGAAAACCTGCTATACTGCGATATAGGCTAGCACGGGCATAGGAAGGTACCAAAAAGTGTGTGTGTGTGTGGCCCCCCCCTCTGCCCCCCCCCCACACACACATATATATATATATATATACACACATATATACATACATATATATATATATATATATATATATACACATATATATATATATATATATATATACGTATATATATATATATATATATATATATATATATATATATATATATATATATATATATATATATATATATATATATATATATATATATATATATATATATATATATATATATATATATATATATACATACACACGTATAAATATATATGTATATATATATATATATACATATATATACAAAGTGGGGGCACATTCCCCTTGCCTCCCCCCCCCCCCCACACTTTCTACGCTAGTGGGCTAGTCCTTTCAATAAACATTATGGGATCTTTTATAAACAAGTTCCCATAGATAGGACAGTACATATCACTATTGGCAAAGCCAGAGGAGGGCCATGGGGCAGTCCCCCCCCCCCCCCCCAATCACATCTGTTTTTTCCTACAACATTATAGATTTTCCTATCACCCCATAACATGTACTCATAGACAATGTGGATGCCCCCTCGATCCACCACCCAGTGTATACCACAACCTTTGATATAACAGTTGTGGTCCACCAGTTCAGTCCATTGTGGACAGTTGATCCTGTAACCCATCGCACCTCAGGCACACATTCTACTACCACTGGTCTACATCTTACCCCTCTCGTCTAAAGAGATCCATATTTGAATTTTATACACTCAATCTAGAAATGTTATTACATCTGTTTAGAAAATAAACAGAATAATCTAGATTTGTATAAAATCACACTGTGAAAATCAAAACACACTGGAATAGTCATTGTTTTAGTTAATTACTGTATTAAATTTGTCTGAGATTATATCACAACAATCTGGAATGCTGTCAAATCAGTAAGGGATTGTTGTTTAGATCAGTTGATGGACTGTATGAAATAGTATGGGAATAGACCCATATGGGACTATATTGAATTAATGTGGGACAACTGATCTGGGGCCTAATTTACAAAGGTCTCTTGGGCTCTGCTAGACAACAAAGCATCCTCTTTGCAAGTCTTTTAGCATTGCACTGTGAGATCGTAAAGTTGCGAGAGTTTAGTGAATTAGGCCCCAGGTCGGTTTGTGACTCTGTCATGTTACTAGGGGGCAGGACATAGCCCAGTGGTAGAGCACTCGCTTGATGCGCGGTTGGTTTGGGATCGATCCCTGTCGGTGGGCCCATTGGTCTATTTCTCGTTCCAGCCAGTGCACCACGACTGGTATATCAAAGGCCGTAGTATGCGCTATCCTGTCTGTGGAATGGTGCATATAAAAATCCCTTGCTACTAATGGAAAAATGTAGCTGCCGTGGTTTCCTCTCCAAGACTATATGTCAAAATTACCATAAGTTTGACATCCAATAGTTGATGATTAATAATCAATCTGGTCTAGTGGTGTCGTTAAACAAAACAAACTATCATGTGACTGATGAATACAACACAAGTCTGTAAAGCAGTTGTATACTATATATGTCAAATCAATCTTGGATTATCTATTACATCAATCTGATGTCTATTTAACATTAAGCTGGGGACGATACATCTATGTTAAATCAGTCTGGAACTAGCTATCAGATCAGTCTGGAAAATATATAAGAAATAACTTTGAGAACTTCATGAAGTCAATCCCAGAATCTTATGAAGCCTGTCTTAACACTGCACACTTCAAGTTGACCTGGGACAAGATTTTAAACAAGATTTTGAATCACTGGGGACTAATCAGAATAGATATATGGCTCTACCCAATAGCTGGGCGGGATAAAGCCTAGTGGTAAAGCGTTCGCTTAATGCACGGTCGGTCTAGGCTCGATCCCTATTGAGCTATTTCTCATTCCAGCCAGTGCACCATGACTGGTACATCAAAGGCCATGGTATGTGCTATCCTGTCTATGGGATAGTGCATATAAAAGATCCCTTGCTGCTAATCGAAAAGAGTAGCCCATGAAGCGGCGACAGCAGGTTTGTTCTCTCATTATCTTTGTGGTCCTTAACCATATGTCTGACGCCATATAACCGTAAATAAAATGTGTTGAGTGCGTCGTTAAATAAAACATTTCCTACCCAATAGCCAGTGTCTTTTTTTTGTGCTGGGGTATAGTTAAACATAAATTTTAGTGGTGTAGTGGTTATGCCATCGGACAAAAGGATGGTAAGTACTGGGTTTGCATCCCAGTACCAGCTCCCACCCAGAGCAAGTTTTAACAACTCGGTGGGTAGGTGTAAGACCACTACACCCTCTTCTCTCTCAGTAACCATTAACAACTAACCACTAACCCACTGTCCTGGACAGACAGCCCAGATATGTGAGGTGGGTTCAGGACAGCGTGCTTGAACCTTAATTGCATATAAGTATAAAAATAAGTATGAATGAATGAATGAATGAAAATACTTTTATTCTCTGAATTGAGTGAAAAGTCACAATCACAATAATATTACATTCTCTGTTTGTCCTCTGTTTGTCCTCGTATTCAGGACCCCATGAAGAGAATTTCAGGGTGGGGTAAATGAAATAAATATTAAGAATTGAAAATAAAAGCTACACTTAAGCTACCTGGGGCACCAGAGATGTGCTGCATTGTTAAGCTTTTGAATTGCAGATAGTTTTTTTCTTTAGCTTCTCTTAAAAAAACTAAAACATGATGTTCAATACTCTTGAACACACAAAGTTCATTTGCATGTTTTCACAGTTTCAAGTTTATGATGTGTGCCTTATATTATAAATTATAACCAGTTTAGATTTGTTAGCATTGAATGCAATTTTTGGCAGTTCCAGGGGTTGCAAACAACAATTTTTCTTCAGGGACCCTTGAGTGGCCCCTGGACACCGGCCGCAGTAAGCTTTTTTGTTCCAGCCCCTCTCACATCCCTGGAAGATGGCAAAAATGGGATTATATATCCCCCAGCCCCTTCCCCCACAACTTCTATGAGCCTGTTATATAGTTACTTTATCTGTGTTGCACCTTCTACCATGACACTAATAATCTATTGGAAGTCTTACAATCGGTAGCCAAGTCACATTTTTAGTTTTAAATGTGAATCAGTAAAGATTTCCTGGCTATTACCAGCTTTCGCATTAATTGATTGATATTAAGTGCCAAGCTTCGTGTTACTTGCAGATATGGTACCATTCACTTCATTGATTTCCCTGTCTGCATTTTTCTCATTGATTTAATGAAAGAAAATCACGCTAGATTGTTGGCTCAGCAATAATAAAAAAAAATTGTCCGTTAATACACAGTGAATGTGAAAGTACAGTAGTAGAAAATTTAATGTCTTGTGTAAAGTACAATACACATTTTCTGTGTCAAGTACAGTTTTCCAATGAAAAAGTTGAAATTTCTCTGTCGGTACAGTTTAACTTGTCTATAAAGACCAGAAAAGGGACCTAGTAAAATTTAGTATTTATGAAAAGATGTCCCATGTACAAAAGTAAGTTTCAGTGGGGATGAGGTATACACTGGCGTAGGAAGTGGGGGGCGGGCAGAGGGGCATGTGCCCCCACACTTTTTAGCAGCAGCGATGGTTTTTATATATGTGTGTGTGTGTGTGTGTGTGTATGTACCCCCCAGTTTTTGGCACCTTCCTACGACTGTGGTAGCCAATGTACATGTATGATAGAGCACTTCCTAAAAATAGCAGATAATTTTATTTTTTTCACAGAATACATTCTGACGTAGAAATTTTATATAAATGGATACAAAAGTGAATGGTGGTGTGCAACCTGTAGTGCTCCTCTGAGGTTCTGTTGATTTCAGGATTGATCATCTAAATATACTCTGGCTTTTCTCTTCCACCCAGTACCCCATGATTGGTGTATCAAAGGCTGTGGTATGTACTGTCTTCAATATACTCCGGCTTTTCTCTTCCAACCAGTACCCCAAAACTGGTGTATCAAAGGCTGTGGTATGTACTGTCCTCAATATACCCAGGCTTTTCTCTTCCACCCAGTACCCCATGACTGGTGTATCAAAGGCTGTGGTATGTACTGTCTTCAATATACCCAGGCTTTTCTCTTCCACCCAGTACCCCATGACTGGTGTATCAAAGGTTGTGGTATGTACTGTCTTGTCTGAAAAAAGAAGATCCCTTTCTCAAACAAATATTGAAACAACCATATTTTAAACAGCAAAATGGCTGTAGTCTGAAAAGGGCTGAGATGTCATAAAAAATATATATGTGCACAAAGTGTCAGGACAGAGGTGAATGATTAGTTGTTAGATGTTTGTGAGGAGAAGTTTCCGTATACATCTCAACATTGAGCCAATAAAACTCGCTGGGGGTTTGCAGCTGGTACTGTGATACGCTGCACAGTGGGGGAAAGGGGGGTGGGGTGCATCTTGCTTTATATTTGCTTTATAATAGTGCAAAAGTGTGTAAATATAAAGTGTGCCCCCCCCCCCCCCCCCCCCCCACCTTTTGGCACCTTCCTACGCCACTGTGCTGATGGGTTTATAAATTTATACCACCAAATCAAATTCCAGGGACAACAATAGTAACTGAATAGTAATGTGGCTGAAACATATACACCATGAATATAACTACAGTGAGACCTCTCAAAACGGAACCCCTCTGTAAACCAGAATTCCCTCAAAACCGGATGTTTTTCACAGTGCCATTTTAATAACTGATACATATCTTAACCTCTCTAAACAGGATACCTCTTAAAAGCAGACATTTTACTTGGTCCCGAGGGTGTCCAGTTTAGAGGGTTTTACTCTTAAAGCTAAATTAAACAGCTTCAAGGGAGGGGGGAGGGTGGAGGGGTTAAGCTGCTGGTTTTAGATATACACAGGAAGCAGATTTGACTACTCAGTTTGTCACAAACATAGTCATCCTTATTTTAGTAGAACCCCCACACATATTTCAAGTACAATAGTAGCTGGTACATTTAAGATAGTTTGAATTCAATTGAAGAAATCTACTGGCGAGATAAAGAAACATTATATAGTAATGATATTGATAAACTTTTTCTTTCTTTTTTGTTTGAATGCTTTTAACACTTGAAAAAAACATGATATCATTGTCTTTTTTTTGAAATAATAATAGGAACATTCATACAATTAAAGTTTTTTTTGGTTTTATTCATTTGACGTCTAGGATCTAACACAATCATGGAGATAACCTTGTTAATTTTTATTTAAAACATTTCATAATGTTTTTTCAATAGAGTACTTTACAAATATGAAATAAACTACTGACCTATCAACCCACTGCTAACAAGGACTGTCAGCTTATATATATAGCAGGCCAAATCTCTTCTAAGAGAGGCCTTCAGAAAACACTTTGCTTCATGGTGACAAGAGCTGATTACTACAGTGTTTTATTCCTTTCAAGATGGTTCAACTGGAGGTTTTAGAGTTGGGCAGCAATTTGTACGATGCTCAGCAATTTATGTCCATGACAATAGCGGTGTAATCTGACAAAATCGCACTACCATTGATTTTGTTTTCAGGTCAGATTCCTGTTCAGTGCTGAGTGACATCCAGTTGGAGTTGAAAAAGAAGTGTATCTGTTGTAATTTGTTTAGCTCATTGGAGAAACAAAGTCATACATTGAAACCTGTGTTAATCAAACACCCTGGAGAGTGTCAGAAATGTTGCTCCTGTACGCTAGGGTTCAGACTGTTAGCTGCCATGACTGAGTTGGGGAAACAGTTATACATTGAAACGTGTTAATCAGACACCCTGGAGAGTGTCAGAAATGTTGCTCCTGTATGCTAGGTTCAGACTGTCAGCTGCCATGACTGAGTTGGGGAAACAAAGTTATACATTGAAACCTGTGTTAATCAGACACCCTGGAGAGTGTCAGAAATGTTGCTCCTGTATGCTAGGCTCTAACTGTCGGCTGCCATGACTGAGTTGGGGAAACTCGACGGTTGCATTGTAATTTCCCCCACTCCCAACTTACGATGGATGCACTCAGATTAACAACTGATTGGTTGTAGGAGTTGTATATGATGAGAATAGAGTTTTAAGAGTGTTCAGACTAGCAACTTGACAGTCGTAGAAGTCGTTAGAGTGGCGAGTTGGTGAACTTTGTTGTGACAGTTGGTAGTCTGACTTTAGCATAAGATGGTGTCTGCTTAATGCAGGTCAGTTTGTATTGCAGGAGATAGAACATATGACATATAGATAAAGACAATACAAATGGGAAAAGAAGCCAGCTGCTAGTACACGATAGACTGTTTCTTCTAATTAGCAGCAAGTGATATTTTTATATGCAGCATCCCCACTGACAGCATAGCACATACCATAGCCTTTGTTATACCAGTTGTGGATCACTGGCTGGAACCAGAAATAGCCCAATGGGCCCACCGATGGGGATTGATCCCAGACTTGACTGGTTTATCAGGCGAGCGCTTTATCACTTAGCTACATCCTGCCCCTGTAGGAGATGGATGATTTTAGTGAATATTGAGGTGAACGTTCAAGACGAGTAGTGTTTAACAGAGGTAGCCACTTGACATGCTGTAATGCATTATTTTTTTTTATTTTTTTTTTGGGGGGGGGGGGGGGGAGGGTGCTTAATTCTTGAAAACGGACAATTGTGAATATTGATGTAAAAGGCGGTCACTGCATGTTGTAAACTTTTTTTCCAAAAGTGGACCATATGGGTCATTGAATAGATGCATGTGCACCTGACACACCTCTCTAGGTGTGGGCTTGTTGACTATGTGACTTGTTATACTTAATATAAATCCGTTTCATTGAAATCTACTCTACAGGGTGGAATAGGACTCAAGAGATTTGAGCACCTTACCTTCAGATGTTATCTCAGATCCATGCCCTTCAGTAAAGTTAATATTCTTTCACCCCATACTAACCAATGCCTTAAGACTGTTGTCCAAAAGGCTGTGTTATGTCCTTTCCTGTTTGAGAAAAAATGCATACATATATAAAGCATCTCTTGGGCTGCAATCAGATTTATCCTTTTTTTATCCGCACCTGCTTCCGCATAAGTTATCTGTCATATGCCATAATTTGTTTGCATTGCAGACAGATGTAAATGTGTGTCGAGGAGACTGACTGACAAAGGACAATGTGTGGAAACGTGTGAATAAAAAACCAACCACTGATAAATCTGATCACTGTCTTACATGGTGTGCAAACCAGGTGTTGACATAATCATATGTTTAGACATCAAATAACCAGGGCAATGTTTTTAACTTTTCATTCTTTTTCAGTCCTGATCTGCTAATCACTACTATTAAGCATCCTTAATATGGGTGGGTGGGTAGGTAGGTAGGTAGGTAACTATAGTACTGTCGGAAATAGAATAAAAACGATTTTCTTCGATTATTTCTTACATATTAAACTGACAAGTAAATATTGTGTAAATACCCATTCAATGATACTTTACCTAATTTAGCATTTACTTGTTTGGGCTCTCACTGATGTACAAGGTGGTGTTTACTCTTGAAATTAAACTAAATATGTCAGTAAACAGGTGATTTGTGACCTTTATTGGAACAGACTATAAACACATTTTGATCGATATGTGTCAATTTAATTTACCCTTAAACAAACTTTTAATTTAAAACTGCAAGTTAACTGATTATTTTGAATTGCAGCATAAATTATTAATTATGACAAGCATATTTATTGAATATAAATTCAATATAAGTACATTAGAAATTTAAACAATCTTGCAACAGTTGTGAGTTGTGATAAAGATTCTCCAATAATGAATGAATGAATGAATGTTTAACGACACCCCAGCACGAAAAATACATCGGCTATTGGGTGTCAAACTATGGTAATAAAAAGTATTTTCTACCAGTAGATAAAATTATTTCCTATAATCATTTATGGGCATATTGTTAAAGGTGTCTTCTTTAAATGTTAAATCAAAAGTTTATTAAAAAAAAAGAAGAAAAAAAAGGAGAAAGATTTGCAATAGCTGTCAATAGCTGTCATTGGGATAGGGGCAAACCATCATTAGAAACAGTCCCTCACATATTGTAACAGCAATGAAATTGACACTTTGACCAAAATTTGTTATAGTCTGTTCCAATTAAGTGCACAAATCACCTGTTTACTGACATATTTTGTTTAATTTCAAGATTAAACACCACCTTGTACATCAGTGAGTGCCCAAACAAGTAAATGCTAAATTAGGGAGAATATCATTAAATAGATATTTACAAAATATTTACTTGTCAGTTTAATATGTAAGAAATAATTGACGAAAATCATTTTTATTCTATTTCTGACTGTACTTTAGTTTTACCTGCTCATATATCACTGGGGTTTCGAACACACAGATATTGGAAGACATGAAAGATTGTATCTACAGTGCCTTTTATTGAGCTTTCCTTAAGCTACTGCAGAAGTAGCAATATAAGGGTCAAGGGCAGATGGTATGCAATTTGTAATAATAAAATTGATTGATATGGCTTTTTTGTATGAAATAATATGGTCTTCTTTATAATAAATAATATAGCTTTCTTTCTTTAAATAATATGGCTTTCTTTTTATTATATAATGTGGCTTCCTTTGTACTTAATATATTCTAGCAGCTGGTCCACCAAACAAAACAAAACCCCCAATTTTCTCTTCTTTTCCCATGCCTTCCACTCTTGTGACCATTTCGTGAGCAGCCTTCAACAGAGAGTCTGCACTTGAGCTATCATTATATAGCCTTCTATCATATCGATGGTCGTCAAGTCAGAGCGGGGAAATATCTATCATTGGTAAGACATGCAATTAGAAAAGCCATCCCAGTCTGTCAATGCACAGGCGAAGGATTTGTCATGGCCATTAGCGCCGTTGCCTCTTGTTGGAATAAAGAGTTACTCTCGTGTTTGTCCACGTCTTCCAATATCAGAGAACATCATTACACTTCTGTTTTTGGCCTGCTTCACCAATAAGAACCATTGACAGAAGTGAAGAATTTATGACGTTTCATTTTGTAAGTAAACATGCCATTTAGCTGCGGCACGCAATTAAGTTGGTCATTTCTTTTGCTTTCGCTCGAGGACCATCAAGATTATTTCATTTGTTCGGGATGGGTTTTCCCTCTTTTCCGTTGTATGCCATAGACATAAAAGTTATTGGGTTCGTTCAATCTGCACAAATGGGCGAGCTGAAATTCATCTTTTTGAATGCAGATCACAGTTTCAATAAGTATTGCTTCTTGCCTTTGAAGAAATGTCTATTAACTGCTCAGCATTATCATTGGGTCTTCCAGTCCTGTGAGGTTCCGTTAATACACAGATATTGTGTGAATGTTTTGCACATAATATTTGCATTGATTTATCGTGGAGGTGAGATTTTTTTTTTTTTTTTTGCTGAAAGAATTCTTCACTATCCCATTCTGAATTGCTGCTGGAAATTGGATGAATTAATTGTATTGGCTATATTAGCAACTGCTTGTATTAGTTTATTTTAATGTTTTGTATTATTAGTACTTCATTCCGGCCGTCTTTTGTAGTAAGGAATCAGAAGAGGAATGATTATATAAAGTTTGTTTTGTTTAACGACACCACTAGAGCACACTGATTATTAATCTTCGGCTATTGGATGTCAAACATTTGGTTATTCTGACATATAGTCTTAGAGAGGAAATCCACTACATTTTTCTATTAGTTGCAAGAGATCTTTTTATATGCACCATACCACACGGCAGGCTGGCACAAGAAATAGCCCAATGGACCCACCAACGGGGATTGATTCCAAACCAACCGTGCATCAAGTGAGTGCTTTACCATTGGGCTAAGTCCCGCCCTGACTATATAATTGATGCCCCTATGCTTTGTTTAATCATTGGTTATTAGTAGGGATGAGTGTTATGAGAATTGTTATAATTATAATCTCATGATATGGGTTCTCTATATAATAATACCTATCGTAATATATTATTTTTAGCAGCATGGGGGCGGGATTTAGGTTAGTCGGTGAGTGCTTGCCTGAGGTGCTTGCGTTGCAGGATCATACCACCTCGGTGGATCCATTGAACTGATTGTTTTTTCTCGTTCCATCCAATCATGACAAGTGGTCAATGTCCGTGGTATGTGCTTTCCTGTCTGTGGGAAAGTGCTTATGAAAGATCCCTTACTGCTAATGGGGAAAAATGTAGCGGGTTTCCTCGGATGACTACAAGTCATAATTACCAAATGTTTTATGTCCAATAGCCATTGATAAATTAATCAATGTTAAACAAAACAAATGTTAACTTTTTAGTAATGCCAACTTATTTTAAGGAAGGCTTCTAACAAAATAAAGAAAATGCACGATACAAGTTGAAATTTATTATTTAAAACCTGAAATGAATGAATGAATGAATGAATGTTTAACGACACCCCTGAAATATATGAATCACTTCAGTGTTCTAAAGGTTGTTTAACAATATCGGGCCTTTCCGTTTTTCATTTTTTCCATATTCATTATCCATATTCCCAACAGTTTAATTAAACCATCGATTGACTGTACAGGACAACCAGTGATCAGAAATGTTTAACATGGCAAAATCGTCCAGTACAAGCACAGAGCATGCAATTTTAATACAGTAAAAATAAATAAATAAATAAATAAATAAATAAATAAATGGTCTGGAGACCTTATCCATAAAGGGAGCGGGATGTAGCCCAATGGTAAAACGCTCTCTTGATGCGCGGTTGGTTTGAGATCGATCCGCGTCAGTGGACCCATTGGACTATTTCTTGTTATGGCCAGTGCACCACGATTGGTATATCAAAGGCCATGGTATGTGCTATCCTGTCTATGGAATGGTCCATATAAAAGATCCCTGGCTACTAATGGAAAAAATGTAGTGGGTTTCCTCTCTGAGACTATGTCAATTTGACCAAATTTTTACATCCAATAGCTGATGATGTGCTCTAGTGGTGTCGTTAAATAAAACAAACTTCAATTTTTCCTATTTTTCACATCTATGAACCCAGTTAAGAAAACCAGAGTTGAAATAATACGGATATTACCGAGTATAGTGGTACAGGTAGAATGTCCTGTAATACATATTATTATATTGGTTTACTGGTAATGCCAAGCATCCCTAGCTATTAAGGGGCGAGACGTAGCCCAGTGGTAAAGTGCTCTCTTGATGCACGGTCAGTTTGGGATCGATCCCCATCAGTGGGCCCATTGGGATATTTTTCACTCCAGCCAGTGCACCACGATTGGTACATCAAAGGCTGTGGTATGTGCTATCCTGTCTATGGGATGGTGCATATAAAAGATTTCTTGCTGCTAATCGAAAAGAGTAGCCTATGAAGTGGCGACAGCGGGTTTCCTCTCTCAATATCTGTGTGGTCCTTAACCATATGTCTGATGCCATATAACCATAAATAAAATGTGTGGAGTGTGTCGTTGAATAAAACATTTCCTTCTTTCCTATGCTTTTACAGATCAACCAAACAATGTTAGGTAATTAAGATAAGAAAGGAAAGGAACGTTTGTTCATTAACACCCCAGCATATATTAAAATGGTAATTAAACATTTGATCCACTTCCTTTCCATAAATTTCATATCATAGAATGTCATCAAATGTGCTGTCATAAATATTCTTATCTGTGATTCATCATATTCAATTCTTTATTACCGTAAGCATTTGCTTATTATATCAAACAATATACATGTATAATCAATCGTGACAGAAGTATGGCTAATGAAGAATATAAAAAGACAATTGGAGTATGATATATTAATAAATTATCCAACTGCAAACTTTCTGTACTTAAAGGCTTACCGTGGTATATATGTTTTTGAAATCATCTTGACAATTTGTATTTTTACTATTATTTATGTTCCTCTGATACCACCAAATGGGGGCCATGAGAGTAAATAAAGTTCTGTTCTGTTCTGTTCTGTCCAAATATAGCCTGTCATTAACTATTTGCTGGGGTGTTGTTAAATAACCATTTCTTTCCTTTCTGTGTCATTACCCCCCCCCCCCCCCCCCCCACACACACACACACCCTTCCTGGTCCTTTCTGTTATTTAAACACCTTTCTCCAGAAGGGCAATAAAAGTTAATATTTTCCATTATTTCCACTGGAGAGCACTGTATATTACTTTGCACCAGCAACCTGTCATGTTATGTAAACACCTCACAATTGTTCCATTAACTGGAATGGCGCAGTATCGCCCAAACAGGCCATAAAAAATGATGAAAAAATTGCCTATTTTGAACCATTCATTCAATGTATTTGCAGCAAGTGTTAATTCTGGATAAAATAAAGACCGTCAAGAAGAGAAATGGCCCAGTCTTAAGTGGGAGATGTTTCTCGATGTGTCGGTTTGAAGGCAAATGGTAAACAATAGTTGGCTCTTGCAGAAAGAATTGCCTATCAATCTCAAATGGGAAATGGCTTGCAATAGATTTTTTGCCAGAGTCGATGGAAGATTGAAATATGAAAATTGCCATTCTTGTTGTATCTGTGATCATGCTCATCATCCTTAATGATGGTTGATGGGCCTGTGTGGAAAGGATATAAAAAAAAAAGAAGAAGAAAAAATAGACAATTTTCACTGCATTTTAGCAAACTTGCAACTTGGTAAGGAATCGAGTATTGATAGGTGGTTTACTGCATGTTGCTTGCAGCAACATTAATTTGGTCGGTAGGACATACATTACGGCCTTGCACATGTAATAAATATTTATTTATTGTCATGATGCTAATGAAATTTTAAAGAATAGTCGACAATTTTCGCTGCACTTCAGCAAAATTGCAGCTCAGTGAAGAACTGAGTATTGATAAATGGTTTACTGTAAGTCGCTTGCGCCAGCATTAATTTGGTGTCCAGAACATGTTTTATGGCCTAGCACTTGTAAGAAATATTTATTTATTGTCATGATGCAAGTGAAATTTTCTTCAGATATGGCCCATGTCAGGCAAGAGTCGTCAAATAAATGCAGTCTTGCTTAAATGGTTCTTTTATGCTGCCAGCAATTTATTGATCTTTTGGGAAAGGAAGTCTAGATAACATCGGACATTTTCAAATAGGTAGAGCTTTATTTCTGAACTGACTATAAAACCATGCTCTTTCAAAAGAAGTGCTTTAAGTAATATCAGTGGTGAATAATTGGATAGCACGGTTGGATAAGCATTTCATTATTGATTTTCAATGTTTTTGGTTTTTGTTTTGTATTTACAAACTTTAATAACTACTTCTATCTCATATTCACAAGTCTGTCTCATGTTCACAAGTCTGTCTCATGTTGAGAAGCCTGTCTCATGTTCACAAATCTGTCTCATCACAAATCCGTCTTGTGTTCACGAGGTTGTCTCATGTTCACAAGTCTGTCTCATGTTCACAAGTCTGTCTCATGTTCACAAGTCTGTCCATGATCAGAAGTCTGTCTCATGTTCACAAGTCTGTCTCATGATCAGAAGTCTGTATCATGTTCACAAGTGTCTCATTATCACAAATCCGTCTTGTGTTCACAAGGTTGTCTTGTGCATCAGTTTGTCTCATGTTCACAAGTCTTGTCTCATGTTCACATGTTTGTCTTGTTCACAAATCTAATATGTTCACAAATCTGTCTTGTGTTTACAAGTTTATCATGTTCACAAGTCTGTCTCATGTTTACAAATCTGTCTTTTGTTCACAAGTCTGTTTCATGCATGTTCACACGTCTGTCTTATGTTCATGTCTTATACATGACTCGGTATACAACAGTCTGAAATTAAATTTAAAAAAACAAATCTAGCAGAATATATTACCCCAAAAGTGGCTGGAATGTTAAAAAAACCCATCCACATCAGATCAGAAAATATCCAACTGGCACCAAGCATATTTGAGAACAATTAATATTATGGAATTATGAATCCTTCATCAAGGTTCTGTGAAAGCCTAGATGTAAGAAATACAGTTTGTAACTAATTTTTTACTTCTTTTTTTTTTTTCATTCCATACATTTTTTTAAAATAGCAAGCTTGCTTTCTGAATGTAATACACCAGCTGTTGACAAAACATGAGTTAATAATCATTCAGATCTTAGATGTTATCTATAGATGAACTATTTTCAACATAAAATGGAAGTTTTTGCTTTGGAAATGGAGGCATTACGTGAGCAATGGAAATCTCCATTGTTGAGTCATTTTCCACAGATAATAAGTTACACAGCCACAGCAGATGTACATCCCGAATGGATGTGTATTTGTAGCATGTGTATTTGTAGCATGTGTATCCGTAGCATGTGTATCTGTAGCATGTGTATTTGTAGCATATATATTTGTATTGTGAGTGATAGATGTCGGTTTACCTCAATTTCATTTCACCTGCTACATGTATCATTATGTTCAACAATGACTGTTATAGCTGATGGTGTTATTGTCTTAAATGTTTCTAATGTTGGATGTCCTCAAAGTGATGAAACTGGCTTTGGAAACTTTTGCTAATACTTTGGTTAAGTTGTGTCGAAATTGTTTGGAAAGTTCAAAACAGGTATAAACCTATGGTACTGGAAATGTTTTGAGTTTAGAAACATAAACAAAAACAACACCATATAGTCTTATTTTGTATCCTTGTCACATTATATTGTTGTTATTTTTTTGTTTCTTTGTTTCTTTGTTTCTTTGTTGTTTGTGTTTGTGGATTTTTTTGGGGGAGGGGGGTTGGGGTGGGGGTGGACTGGGTATTTTATACAAACGACAGTTCTACTCGGTGACATGTGTCAGTTGTGCAACTTTAAATTCACACAAACCGACAGTCTGTTACGTGATGAACTGTTGCTCCATGCAAGTTTGAGGCAGCTGATTACACAGTCCACTGGTTATGCAAATGTGATTGATCTAACCAAACAGTCGGTTACCTATCGAAATATTATATGCACCAATTTCTGATTACCTAAGAGTTTGAAATATTGTACCCAGTGTTACATACTATCCTGTCTGTGGGATGGTGCATATAAAAGATCCCTTGCTGCTGATTGAAAAGAGTAGCCCATGAAGTGGCAGCAGCAAGCTTCCTCTGTGGTATCCATGTTGGGTGTGACGTATCCCAGTGGTAAAGCTTTCGCTTGGTGTACAGTCGGTCTGGAATTGATCCCCTTCGGTGGGTCCATTGGGCTATTTCTCATTCCAGCCAGTGCCCCACAACTGGTATATCAAAGGCCATGGTATGTGCTATCCTATCTGTAGAATAGTGCATATAAAAGATCCCTTGCTACTAATAGAAAATTGTAGCAGGTTTCTTCTTTGACTATATGTAAAAATTACCAAATGTTTGACATCCAATAGCCGATGATTAATATATTAATGTGCTCTAGTGGTGGTGTTAAACAAAACACACTTTGTTATTTATGTGTTCCTTAACCTTAAGTTCAGTGTCATGTAGCTGTAAATAAAAATAGATGCACATGTCTATTTGTGATTTTTTTCTCTTAAGTCTCTAACTAAAATACCTAACGCACCATGACATATTTAACCAAATTGTATGTATTTTTTATTCCACAGCTGAACTAGACCATTTATACATTAATTACATCACCCAAATTGAATATATATTACTAGTTGTGCCTGTTAGGCTAATCACAGCCTAATCCCTGGTTTTCTGTATGTCCCCTGAGCTTGTATACTAATACATAACAAATGTTATTTGGTTACAAATATACTGATGAAAAGAAATAAGGAAACACACAAATAATAAACAGCAAATATTGTCTGCAACCAAAATCCTCATCGACTGTATCAGGAATTTAACCATATTACTGGCATTCAGTCCCACAGCACAACTGGTATAGCAAAGGCTGTGGTATGTGCTGTGCTATCCTATCTATGCGATTGTGCATATAAAAGATCCCTTGCTACTAATGGAACAATGTAGCAGGTTTCCTCTCTAAGACTATATGATAAAATTACCAAATGTCTGACATCCAGTAGCCGATGATTAATAAATCAAAGTGCTCTAGTGGTGTCGTTAAACAAAACAAACTTCTTTTTTCTTTCAATCCCACAGTATTGACATCCAGTTTTATGTTACATAGATAGCTGTATTTTATACACGTATAAGTACTCTAGCAGTGCCAGTGCCGACTTTACAAGGGGAAAAAGGGGACAATTACCCCGGGCCCCACCCCCCCACACCCCTACCCCCCCACCCCACCCCCACCCCCCGACTAAGGATTTCCTTTATAAAAAAAAAAGTAATAATTATAAAATAAGTTCATTTTTTTTATTTGTCATGTAATTTAATTTCTGTGCTGAGGGCCCCCAAACCTGAAATGCCCCGGGCCTCCAAGGTCTAAATCCAGCCCTGAACAGTGCAATAAATTTGGTATCAAATACCATGTGTTCCCTTATTTTTTTCCCCATCAGTATATAACATCCAGCTTCATGTAAAAATTATCCCATGATAAGTACGTGCTTGTTCTGAAATGGCCAGCGATGTTACGGGTATTAGTGGTGATGGGTAAGTCTGAATGCGGGATCTAACTGTCATCAGCAGACTAAGCTGTTGGACCTCTGTGATACCTCTGTGATACCGGTCTGTGGCTGGCGTGGATTAGAGCAGTACACAACACAGACAATCTGACGTTGACACTGGGTTTAGGTGCACAGCTCATGGCTTCCAACTTGGTTCAAGGAAACTATATACAGTTAAAAGTTTGTATAGTTAAAAGTTTGTTTTGTTTTACAACACCACTAGAGCACATGGATTTATTAATCATCGGCTATTGTATGTTAAACATTTGATAATTCTGACTTGTTCATCTGGATGGGGGAAGGAAGGAAGAAAAATGTTTTATTTAATGATGCACTCAACACATTTTATTTACAGTTATATGGGGTTGGACATATGGTTAAGGACCACACAGAGGAAACCTGCTGTTGCCACTTCATGGGCTACTCTTTTCGATTAGCAGCAAGGGATCTTTTATATGCACCATCCCACAGACAGGATAACATGTACCATACTTTGATATACCAGTTGTGGTGCACTGGCTGGAGCAAGAAATAGCCCAAGGCCCACTGTCGGGGATTGATCCCAGACCAACCACGCATCAAGCAAACGCTTTACCACTGGGCTACGTCCCACCCCTAGCTGGATGAGGGAACCCAATGTGTCTGTTTGGGTGGTTTGTGGAGCACTAGTTAAGTGTGGGGTGGGGGTGGCAATTTGTTTACTTAGTCTTAAAGAGGAAACCCACTACTTTTTTCCATTAATAACAAGGGATCTTTTATATGCACCATCCCATAGACAGGTTAGCACATACCACAACCTTTGATATACCTGTTGTGGTGCATGGGCTGGAATTCAGAAATAACCCAATGGGTCCACCAACGGGGATTGATCTTAAACCGACTGCGCATAAGGCAAGCGCTTTACCACTGGGCTATGTCCTGCCTAAAGTATGTATAGTCAAATGGTTACACATGGTCGTTAAAAGTTTGTTTTGTTTAGGGACACCACTAGACCACATTGATTTATAATCATCGGTTATCATTTTGGTAAGTTTTTATCCGTAGTCTAGGAGAAAACCTGCTTAATTTTCCCATTAGCAGCAAGTGATCTATTATAAGCACTTTTCCACAGCAAATTTGGGTGCACTGGTTGGAATGGGGAAAAACACATTCAGGGAAGGAGTCGACTTCTGAGGTGGTTCTATCCTATAATCCAAGCACCTCTGGCGAGCACTAAAAGGTCCCTATCATTAATCGGCCATAGGCTCCCCATGACCATCTACCTCAAGGTATGCATGTAGTCTAGATCTTCACTTAGCACAATTTAGACTCTTATCTTGTGTATCCCGATTCCCTTTTCTGATGCCATCTGCAGTTATTTTAAGCTAGTCGTACAGCTCAGGCCCCATGCTTATAAACCTCAAAGTCTAGATTTTAATAAACTCCAGACTTTAACGTCATAGCAATGCCATTCAAATAGCATTACGTTAAAGTCTGGACTTCACGTTTTATAAGCACGGGCCCTGGTACATGAAATATAGTCTATGTAAGCAGGTGGCCTTTATTTACACCGTGTATGAACTTTCGTTTTTGAAGTTATAAAGTTGATTGTTCATGTTCATCTATACAGGTTCTTGACATATGACAGAATATTGAGGTACATGTAGCTAACCTTGTACAATTAAAACAGATGGCTGCATAATAGAGGTGTCTGATTCAGAATGTTTGAGGACAGATTTTGGGGTGTGTTTTTTATGATAAAAGATTATTTGGTGAAATAATAAGGTGATGTTTTCAAAATGGACCAGTAATCATTTGGATATGTTGTTTTTCCTTTTCCGTTTCCCTTTCCTTTTTTGTTTCTTTTTGTTTCTTCTTTTTTTTGTATGTGTTTCTTCTTTTTGTTCACTTGTTGACTACACGTCGAAGCCAGCAGTGACTATGAATGATACTGTTCTCTGTAGATCACTTCTTATGCCATACAGCTTCTTCTGGAGAGTTGTTGTAGTTGTCCAGGTAGTCTCTCTCAGCTGCTGTAGGTTTATGCAGTCTTGGATGACATGTTCAGTAGTCTGTTCTGCTTCTCCACAGGAGCACATGGAAGAAGGTACCAGCTGGTACCTCTTATGCATGTATGTGTTTTTAATGTTGAGATTTAAAAAAACCTGAATATATAAAACATAACTGTTATCTTTGTTTCTTCACAGCATGCCAAGAAGTATGCAGACACATGGTTGGGCCATTGTGTAACTGAGAGATTAAAGAGAGGTAAGATTTCTTGATCTATATAGCTCCGTCTGTCCCAGTAGAGTATTATCAGAAATAGAACGTACATGTGTGTATCGGTTTCAATGTTACCTGGTGCTGTTCACACCTCTCTTCTGTGTGTTATCTTATCTCTGAATGAATCACCCTCATCTCAACGATACTTTGATTGTGTGTGTATGACAGAAATTGTCTGAAGGAAATGGTATCCGCTAACTGTTCTGTGTGACTAAAATAAAGGATGACTTCATACCATAAGAGGGTGGGACGTAGTCCAGTGGTAAAGTGCGTTGTTGGTCCAGGATCGATGTCTGTCGGTGGGCCCAATGGGCAATTTCTCGTTCCAGCAAGTGCACCACAACTGCTGAGTATGACAGAACTACTTGTAGCACAATATGGCAGGATTACAGTTGAATGTGGAGGAAGGGGGCGGGGGGGGGGGGGGGGGGGGGGGGGGGTGCAGGCCAAAGGCTGTGGTACGTGCTATTCTGTCTATGGGATGGTGCATATAAAAGATCCCTTGCTACTAATGTAAAAATGTAGCTGGCTTTCTCTCTTAGACTATATGTCAGAATTACTAAATGTTTGACATCTAATAGCTGATGATTAATAAATCAATGTGCTCTAGTTGTGTTGTTAAACAAAACAAACTTTAACTTTCATACCATCAGAGATAGTGGTACAATATTAAAGAAAAATGCCAAAAATGTTGACTGGCCCCTTAATTAATTTTGTTGAGTATATATATGTGCCATATATAAAGGTCTGAGATTCAATAGCAATTGCTCGAGTCTCCCGTGTTGTCATGCCACAATCACAAGAGATCAGGCCTTTTATAAGGGCCCAATGGGCAACCTAGGGAGACACCCCAGTATCAACGAGGTCTAATTAACAAGCTACTCGCGATTCCAAACCTATACGTAGCTCCCTTATTTTATTTTTTTAGAATGACTGTTCAAAAATGTCCCTTTCGCATTGTTTTTTGGGCCATTATTAAAATTCCAAATTTCATAGCACCACCATACCCTCCGCTTGCTACCGATCATCCGGGCGGCTGGTGCTCCCTTGCATCAGTCAGTGCAGACAGTCCTTCCTCCTACCTCCCCGCCGGCACCCATGCCCATGACAGGCGTGCACTACAACAGCTTGCTCTGAATGTGCACGTTAAATCTATGACTTGACGTGACCTAATAGCCATACCGGCCTTGGTGGTGTCGTGGTTAAGCCATCGGATATAAAGCTGATAGGTACTGGGTTCACAGCCCGGTACCGGCTCCCACCTAAAGCAAGATTTAACGATTCAGTGAGTAGGTGTAAGACCATTACACCTTATTCTTTCTCGCTTACCACTAACCAACTAACAACTAACAACTAACCAACTAACCAACTAACCCACTAACCCACTAACCACTAACCACTAACCACTAACCACTAACAACTAACCCACTGTCCTTGACAGACAGCCCAGATAGCTGAAGTTTGTGTGTCCAGGACAGCGTGCTTGAACCTTAATTGGATATAAGCATGAAAATAAGTTGAAATGAAATGAAATTAAATCAATAGCCATCCTTTAATGTGCTGAGATGTTGTTAAACATGAATTAATTTCATAATCTCACCCCCACTCCCTCTTGTAAATGTACCGGTATATTTTCACCATACGATCCAGTACGTGACATGAGGTATAGTATGTGGGAAAATGCACATGTATAAAAGATCCCTGTCTGTTAACTGGTAGGTGTAGCCCATTTGGCTTCAGCAGGATTGGTCTCACTTTAAATCAAGTGTCACAATATATTGCAAACCAATTAGCCATAGAAGTGCATATAAAAAGTATTTGATGCTAATTGTGAAACATAGCTTATATGGCAATTTTATATAGCTGGAATTCTTTCATATTAATCCTTTAGCATTGGCTCTGGGTAAACAGCCCAGTCAAACTACTATTTAAAAATTCAAATAAAGACAACCTCCCCCAATCGAACCCCCCCCCCCAAAAAAAAAAAAAAACCCAAATTCCTGGTGCACCTCAGTTCATTTATAAAAAAAAATATTAATTCCTTCTGAATATGACTCTTGTAGGATGAAAGCTTCATAATTATATAATCATATAAGCAGATTAAAAAGAAAAAAATTGTAGGAATTGTTTATAACCAAGATAACATGAAAACCTTTTAAACACTGCAACTAAATTTGCAAAAGCTTTTCAAGTGATACATTTAACTGCCTAATGCTCGAAACCTTAGTGCTATGTGGGCATGTAAAAATAATTCAAGTTTAAACTGCTTTATTCAGTGCTGCGTCATGAGGAAATAATTGATGTATGGCATGAAAGAAAGAAAGAAGTGTTTTATTTAACGACGTACTCAACACATTTTATTTACGGTTATATGGCGTCAGACATATGGTTAAGGACCACACAGATTTTGAGAGGAAACGCGCTGTTGCCATTACATGGGCTACTCTTTTACGACAGGCAGCAAGGGATCTGTTATTTGCGCTTCCCACAGGCAGGATAGCACAAACCATGGCCTTTGTTGAATCAGTTATGGATCACTGGTCAGTGCAAGTGGTTTACACCTACCCATTGAGCCTTGCGGAGCACTCACTCAGGGTTTGGAGTCGGTATCTGGATTAAAAATCCCATGTCTCGACTGGGATCCAAAACCAGTACCTACCAGCCTGTAGACCGATGGCCTAACCACTACGCCACCAAGGCCGGTACTGTATGGCATGAAGTTAATACCAGTGATGTGCCAGCGGTATTAATCACTACAGGACTTTACAATATGTGGATCAACTAGTAGACAAGGATCATGCTGGTCCCGTGTAGGGTATTTTGTACTAGTCCTGACTTTGTACTGATCGTGTCCTATTTCGTACTGATTCTGTCTTTTTGCTAGTCCAGGTGCATGTGCAGAAAATTATGCAAAGGAGAAGGGGGAGTGCAGAACCTTTTTTATGTGACCATATCCAACTTAGGTTCAGGCACGCCCACCCTGGACTTAGCCTCTGATCTCGCCAGTGGTCAGTTCCGGGGCAGGAAAGGAGGGGGGTGGGGGAAGGGGTGTTCAGTTGAGATGAAAGGGAAGGGGAGAAGGGGTGGTGATGGTAGTTTCTAGACCGTGTCTTAAACTTGTGAAGAGGTTTACTGGTCATGCTCCCCCGGTAAATACATTGGAACAAAAGAAAATTTGCTTTGAGTATGGGGTGGATTTGACCCCTAAATCATCCCTCTTCACACTCTGCTATAGTTCTGTTATACTCTATGTTAACCTTATCATCCTTTGTGATTGTTCCAAATATGTCATATTTTGTGTTAATCCTGTTACATTAAGCTTGTTCTCTCTATGTTGTGCTAAACATTTAATACTTTGTGCTAGTCACAATTCCAATTCCAATATTTATTTACATGCTCATATACCACTAGGGTTTCAAGCATGTCTGTCCCGGGTCCGGTCTCTGGAGTGCTAGTCCCAATCCAATCCAATATTTATTTACATGCTCATATACCACTAGGGTTTCAAGCATGTCCATCCCGGGCCCATCCTCCGGATAGCCGGTGAAGTGGTCCGGGACCGAAATATAGAGGTAACTTTGAATTTTACCATCAAATCGTTTGGGACTTTTTAAATTTTGAAGTGCTTATCTAATATTATACACCTAATTCCTAACTTTTCGCCACAATTTTTGATCGGGTGGTCTAAACTTAAAATCTCATATTCTACATTTAAATTATTTTAACCCTTATTGGAGGGGCAGGGGAGAGGTTCGTAGGAAGGTTGAGCTCGCCTCACAGGAAACAATTATTATTTAAAGAGGAGCTCCGTTGGTATCGGGAACCTAAGTGTGGCAGACCAGGGGCCGGCCGAGCACGGGGGGGGGGGGGGGGGGGGCGGGAGCCCCCCGCCTCTGGAGTGCTAGTCCCATCATTCTTTGTGCTAGGCCTTTCTTACTCTATGGTGCTTGAACCTTAATTGGATATCAGCATGAAAATAAGTTGAACTTACTCTTTGATAGTTTAGTCATACTTTGTGTTATGTCAGTCATAGTTTGTGCTAATCCTGCCATATATTTTACTAGTATTGATACAAATTATGCTAGTCCTATCATACTTTGGATTAGTCCTTTCATACTTTGTGCTAGTCTTGTCATATATTTTGCTAGTCATGACATAAATTGTGCTAGTCCTGCCTAAATATGTCATATTTTGTGCTAGTCCTGTCTTTGAACTAGTCCTGTCATATTGTGTGGTAGTCATTTTGCTGATCTCGGCAAAACCTAATACCTGCGTTAGTCATCGTTGTATTCTCGTTATTACGTAGAATAAAATATCAAAGGAAAAATGCAATTACCATAAACATGATGTTATCCAATATTGTATAATACAGTGAAACCTCTCAAAACTGAACCTTCTGTAAACCAGAATTCTCTCAAAACCAGACAGATTTCATGGTCCCTTTTTAATAATCAGTACAGAACTCAACCTTTCTGAATCTGATACCTGTTAAAATCGGATATTTTACTTGGTCCGGAGGGTGTCCGGTTTAGAGGAGTTTCAATATACCATTTAAATATTTGTCATCCAGTATTGTATAATAGCCTACCATTTACATTTTAGTCAAAAATTATGAATAATGGGTTTTTTTCTTTATGCGTTACCTGTACATAAAATGTGAATGGGATTTTTATGAGTGTCCTCGTAATTATGGTGTCAGGTAATGAACACCACCGTATACAATGTGTATACACTCCCAGTTTATATCCATCGTATTAAATGTTGAATTGTGGGGTTTTTTTTACACGCTCTGTTTGGACTGCATGCGCCCTGCTCCACCTGAGAGCCACACAATAGGTGATAAGTCACTCCATCTGATAAAGCTTTTATTTACACCCTGTGAAGTCATTCCACTTTTGTGAAACACAGGAAACATTTTAAGATTGGTATCAGATGCTTTGTAGCAGTCCCTGCTCCGCCGCTGGCCATTATAGAGCCCCATATAGTTGGCTGGATGTGAGTTGATGCAGACTGTTTTAATTTTATGTTGACCAACTTGGAAATAATTTGTATTATAGAGTTCCACTTATTGTTTGGATGCGAACTGATATAGACTGTTTGATGTTGTGTTGACCAACTTGGAAATAATTTCTACATCACCGTCTTGTTATTAGGTATGTATAAAATTATATATTTTTTATACAGGTATTTATTTTTAAAACCCCCAGAAAAAAGATGTTATTTTGGCATTGATTCTGCTCTACCCTGGTTTTACATAATTATATAACTTTTATTCTTAAAGTAAATAATATTTCCATATGCCTATTCTTTTTTACACCCAATAGCTGATGTGTATTTTTGTGCTGGGGTGTTGTTAAACATTCATTCATTCATTAATTCATTAATTCATTCAATCATTCATTCATTCATTCATTCATTCATTCATTCATTCATTCATTCATTCATTCATTCAATCATTCTGCTCTAATTATATATATTTTAGTCTCTTGGAGTCCAGTGGTAATTTTTCTTCATTTTTCTTTGTACCACTGAAGGGCGATCAAACTGCAGTTAATATTTGCCGCTTGAAAATTGCAGTCACTTTTGTGACATTGTTTTGCCCCTTTGTGCTTGTTTATTGGAATAATTTAGCCTTTTTTCTCCCCATATGGCCGAGCCATTGTGGCTAGCAGCAGCTGGTACAGCCTACGCCCAGTAATTCCGCCCAGTAATTCCGCATGCCTTTTTAATTGGAGAGCAGTGAGTTGTACTTTGTAAACTGGGCATGCAGTCAGTTGTACAGTGTAATTTGGCACAGTTGGAGAGAAAATTTTCTGTTGAGAGGTGCATGTTGTTGGAGCTATGTCACTCTAGTTGAAATTAAGTTAATTATGAATAAATTTTATTCTAAAATGAGGCTGATATTTATTAAAAAAATAAATGTACACTTTTTTTAAAATTCTGAAATATCTTACAATATTATATAAAAAAAAAAATTCTTTAATAAAATGCAATTATAGTTTGTCAATGTAGCTTTTATAACTTTAAAAACATGTATATTAATGTTTGTCACCACATAGACTACTATTACTGATAAGGAGCAAGGGATATGTCCACTGAGGGATTTTGATCCTACAACCCCAAGCACTAGAGTACTTGCGTGAGGTATTATTTGTGTAAGATCGGTGGACCGATTTTCGGATTAAATTTTTTTCCATTCCTGCCAGTATCACATGACTGGTATATTAAAAACCATGGGATGTGATGTCCTGTTTGTGGAAAAGTGCATATAAAAGACCCTTTGATCCTAAAAGAAAAAGTAGCAGGTTTCTTCTAAGACTAGATGTACGGTATATACATGTTGGAATGATCAAATGTTTGACATCCAATAAATCATTATGCTCTAGTGGTGTTGTTAAAGAAGACAAACTACTGGCTTCAGTGGTGTATTAGTTAAGCCATTGGAATTAAGTCTCGTAGGTATTTAACTTCACATCCCAATTCCCGCTCCTACCCAGAGCGAGTTTAATGACACAATGGATAGGTATAGTGTCACTACACCAACTCCTCTCTCACTACAGGCCCGTAGCTAGGATTTTGAGATGGGGGAGGGTCATTTAGGCTTATGGTGAGGTACACACGAGGCCGCGAAGCATTGACGAATATTGAAAAAAATTAGTCACCGGTAGGAGGGAGGTCGACCGACCCCCCACCCCCCAACCTATTGGCTGCGGACCTGCACTAATCACTAACATACTGTCCTGGACAGACTGTCCAGATAGCTGAGGTGTATGCCCAAGAGTGTGTGTTTGAACTGGATATAAGCAAGAAAATAAGTATAAACAAACAAAACAAAAGAGACTTTTTACAAGTCTTACTGCCAGTGGACTGACCAAGTACTGCAGTGATCACATAACTCGTGTTACAAGTCTTACTGCCAGTGGACTGACCAAGTACTGCAGTGATCACATAACTCGTGTTACAATATGCTACAAGTCTTTTTACAAGTCTTACTGCCAGTGGACTGACCAAGTACTGCAGTGATCACATAACTCGTGTTACAATATGCTACAAGTCTTTTTACAAGTCTTACTGCCAGTGGACTGACCAAGTACTGCAGTGATCACATAACTCGTGTTACAATATGCTACAAGTCTTTTTACAAGTCTTACTGCCAGTGGACTGACCAAGTACTGCAGTGATCACATAACTCGTGTTACAATATGCTACAAGTCTTTTTACAAGTCTTACTGCCAGTGGACTGACCATGTACTGCAGTGATCACATAACTCGTGTTACAATATGCTAAAAGTCTGTTTACAAGTCTTACTGCCAGTGGACTGACCAAGTACTGCAGTGATCACATAACTCGTGTTACAATATGCTACAAGTCTTTTTACAAGTCTTACTGCCAGTGGACTGACCATGTACTGCAGTGATCACATAACTCGTGTTACAATATGCTAAAAGTCTGTTTACAAGTCTTACTGCCAGTGGACTGACCAAGTACTGCAGTGATCACATAACTCGTGTTACAATATGCTACAAGTCTTTTTACAAGTCTTACTGCCAGTGGACTGACCAAGTACTGCAGTGATCACATAACTCGTGTTACAATATGCTACAAGTCTTTTTACAAGTCTTACTGCCAGTGGACTGACCATGTACTGCAGTGATCACATAACTCGTGTTACAAGTCTTACTGCCAGTGGACTGACCATGTACTGCAGTGATCACATAACTCGTGTTACAATATGCTACAAGTCTTTTTACAAGTCTTACTGCCAGTGGACTGACCAAGTACTGCAGTGATCACATAACTCGTGTTACAAGTCTTACTGCCAGTGGACTGACCAAGTACTGCAGTGATCACATAACTCGTGTTACAATATGCTAAAAGTCTTTTTACAAGTCTTACTGCCAGTGGATTGACCATGTACTGCAGTGATCACATAACTCGTGTTACAAGTCTTACTGCCAGTGGACTGACCATGTACTGCAGTGATCACATAACTCGTGTTACAATATGCTAAAAGTCTTTTTACAAGTCTTACTGCCAGTGGATTGACCATGTACTGCAGTGATCACATAACTCGTGTTACAAGTCTTACTGCCAGTGGACTGACCATGTACTGCAGTGATCACATAACTCGTGTTACAATATGCTAAAAGTCTTTTTACAAGTCTTACTGCCAGTGGATTGACCATGTACTGCAGTGATCACATAACTCGTGTTACAAGTCTTACTGCCAGTGGACTGACCAAGTACTGCAGTGATCACATAACTCGTGTTACAAGTCTTACTGCCAGTGGACTGACCAAGTACTGCAGTGATCACATAACTCGTGTTACAATATGCTAAAAGCCATAGCAATTTAAAATCATGTCATTATAACATGTGTAATCTGATTATTGCCTAATTCGGATTAGCTGTCCATATGATGGATCTGTTGAGCCACGTTTATGCAGGAAATCTCAATATGGCGACTATATATCTCAATACTGGCATAGAGAGGGGATAAATTACACCATTACTTAAGAATCTGCCACAAAGAAAAAGTAGCATTTCTCTTCAGAGGTTGGGCCAAGAGCATAGATCATTTTGATGATTCACCCCCTTAAAATTAAATTTACTGAAATGGCTTCTTTAGTTGCATGTTCAGTGTCAGATGGGGTTGATATTAGCATCCCATAAGGTGTGGTGTATTAGGAACTTTGTGAGGTGGGTGGATGGATGGGATGGTTGGATGGATGGATGGATGGATGGAATGGATGAATGAATGCATGGATGGTTTGATGATTTGATGATTTGATGGTTAGATGGTTGGATGGATGGATGGATGGATGGTTGGATGGATGGATGGATGGAAGGATGGAAAGGATGGATGGAATGGATGGGATGGATGGATGGATGGGATGGGATGGGATGGGATGGGTAGATGGCTGGATGGATGGATAGGTGTGTGGGTTGGAATGTGGGTGGGATGGATTTTGGGTGGGTGGAATAATGAAATTAATGAGCTGCAATATTTTGGTACTGAACTTAAACTGATTTTAGAGTAAATGAAAAATGATGAAATCAGTAAGATGCACTTTTCTTTATTACTGGAATCAGCTAAAGTTTATTTTGTTTATCGACACCACTAGAGCAGATTAATTTATTAATCATTGGCTTATGGATATCAAACATTTGGTAACTTTTTACTCATAGTCTTAGAGAAAACCCAGTTTATTTTTCCATCGGCTGCAAGGGATCTTTTATACTGTATATACTTTTCCAAACAGAACAGCACATACCACAGCCTTTGGTATATCAGTTGTGGGGCACTATTAAAGTCATAAACTATAATGTGGTTTCTCTATGTACATTTGAAATGGTTTAAAACATCTACCAGTGTACTTGAGCTTGGTCAGATATTGATGCAACTGTTAAGGGATGGGGTGAGATGTAGCCCAGTGCTTGATGCGCAGTCAGTTTGGGATCAATCCCCCATCGGTGGGCCCATTGGGCTATTTTTCGTTCCAGCCAGTGCACTACAACTGGTATATTAAAGGTGTGGTATGTGCTATCTTGTCTATGGGATGGAAATATGTAGCTGGTTTCCTCTTTAAGACTATATGTCACAATTACCACATGTTTGACATTCAATAACCGATGATTTAATAAATCAATATGCTCTAGTGGTGTCATTAAACAAGACAAACTGTAACTTTAACTTTTGTCTTGAGCTTGCCCAGATATTGATGCGTCTGTTAACGGATGTTACCAGCAGCTCATCACCATGTCTTATCATCGTAGCAGAAACATTTTCAAACGCTTTTCAGTTGCATATCCCGGCCAACGGGGGCTCCCGATCAATAGATACTCTGCAGTTTGTGTTACTTGCAATGAAGGGCCTCTGATGTTTACAAGGAAAATATATTAGTATTATTTGAAGTGTTGGTAAAATGTTTCACAACTATATGAAAATTAAATTACGAAAATCTATCCATCTACCATCTGTGTCTGTATGTGTGTCTTGTCAGTCGGTCTGCGTACCTGGATGAGTGTGTAAGTGAATGGGTGGGAATATGGGTGGATGGATGCGCAGACATGGCTGTTTAGCAACACCTCAGCACAAATTGGCTATTGCGTGTCGGATAAAGGTACCTGAACAACATACACTATTAGCACTACAGATTAGAATGAATAAAATATGTATAAATCTGTGCTATCAAAACTGGTTTAAAAGGTTCTAGAGACACTGATAATTAAGTGTTGTTAGCCACTTGCATGGAAAAATTCCTCTGGAGGAACAGCACATGCATAGAATAGGCAGATGTGTCATTGTTAGTGTGCATTGGTTATATGGATATACAGATGGATGTACGGATGGATGGACGGATGACTAGCTAGATGGATGAATGGACTGATGAATAAATTAACAAATGAATGGATGGGTTTGGGTGGATAGATGGTGTATTTTGGTGGATGAAAGGATTGAAGAGTGAATGAATAATTGGATGAAAGGATGGATTATCATGCATGGATGGCATTGTTCTGGATATGATGTATAGATGGATGAACAGGAATGGACATGGATAGAAGGATGGATGGATGAATGGATGGATGAATGAGTATGGGTGGATTGATGAGTGTGGTTTTGGTGGATAGAAGGATGAATGAATGGATGGATTGGTGGATGTTAGTAGATGGATGAGTAAGTGGGTCAAAGACTGAAATTGATCATGCATGGAATGATGGCAATGTTCTGACTGCGACCTCCAACGACCGTACAGATTATTGGTTAAGCACCAGCCATAGCTGCATATTTCCACCATTTCTACAATTCCGTTATCTTCAGTGTACTAACCAACAATAGATTTCAATCAAATTTTCCCTCCAGTGAGGCCAAGTGCCATTAAATTTACATAAATTGTTTACCTCAGTGAATGTATTATATTATGTCACGCATTATTCCAGTTAAGAACCAGAAGGCACACATCAATAAAGTTTGCAGCTTTTATATCCCAATGCTCTTCACTCTCACAAGCACCACCATCCCCGAACATTAAAGCCAACTTTATTGAAGAAAAAAAGAGGAAGAAAAGTGCCAGTTAGTGAGCTGGAAAGTTTGGACGTCAATTTTGCCCAAACTGCATCCATTATGAAATTCACATGGGACACCAAGTGATTGATTTTGTTCTTATCTTGATTTCATTCCGCAGTGCTGAGCTGTAGCTGTGTAGGCAGATTTTCCGATTGCCCCCAAACGATACCCAGTGCTTGCCATTGGCAGTACATTTCAGCTAGATTTTCCATTCAGTTCGATCTGATTAATATTCCACCATCTGATGGTCAGCGCCATTATTATGAAATTTACAAGTTTACCTCGACGGTCCATCCACTGCTGGCGGCGCTGTGTGGGGGATGGGGGAATTTGCTTGAATTAATGTCGATGCCTGCACGATATTGCTCACTGATTTAAGCCGGTGTCAGCTTGGCGCCTGTCATTCCACGGCATTACCGTTAGATTTACAAGGCAATTGGTGTCACATACCTCAGACCATATCTCAGCCTATTTTGCCCAAGCAGATATACTGTGGAGATAGCCCATGTGTGACAAATGAACTTAAGATACATGTAAATTTGATTGGTGTGCTTGTAGATGTGTTTTTCCTCTAGAAGCCATGTGATTGCCATTGAAACCCCATTGATCCATGAGACAGATGTTTTTTGTTTTGTTTTTCTTCTTCTGGTGGTTCCAAATCCATTGAAAAATAATTTGTATAGTCTTGTTGCTAACTGCTAAAAGACCTGACTTTCAGGCTTGGCTAGGTTAATGTGGGTTAAGGCTTGTAAAGTCAGAAAACACCAGTTTGCAAGTGATCTATGATGATATGTGTGAACTGGACAAAGTACATAATGGGCACGGCTTGACCAGCACGGTCTTTACACTGAAATAACGAGCTATCTACACTGCTGGTTGTGAACCCCCTATTAATCTTCTGCTGGTAGGAGAAATACCGGTTTAAACACTTACCCGTAGTAGGTGGATTTGTGTTTTGAAGCAGTAGTGTTTTTTCTTCTTTTTGTGTTTGGATTTAGGTTCATTTAATGTGTATGCTCCCTAGTCCAAGCCTGTAGGAACTTCATGGGGTGGGTTTGAGCTAGATTGTTGCCTGTTTGCACTTGACTTTTAAAAATTCTACTTTTCATATATTTTGTTTTACAAGAAAAAGAATCTTTAAAATAAAAAATTTGTGAAGAGATTATGAGATCCGGTGTGTGTGTGTGGGTGGGTGGACACAATCGCTGTTCAGGGTATCCAGTTACATTGCTAAATGCAGCTAATATTGGCCAAATTGTTCATAAATCATTAATGGATCAGGAAAATTTGGAAAAATTGCCTCTCGTTCCATGAATTGATTGATCCCACCCAAGCCCAATCACATATTTCATATTCCACACCCCAAATAATAATTCTCTAAACGAACTCTTTAATTACAGCATTTATATTTCTTCCATTTTTAGTAACATGATGGAGTCATACTAATCCATTCTATTAACCTGGCTACAATTTTATATTGATTTGTAGAAACAAAAAACACAGATAAAGATCCAATTGATGCTTATATTGATCTTGAAACAGAGTGAAAGTGGTCAAAATTATATATAATATTCGGTTATTGGCAAAGCATTTTGTACCAATATAAACTAGCTGTGAATGAAAATGGAACCTCATTTGCATCTGATATTACACATGCGGCCGAATAAATATTTGATAGATGAAGATATCTGCGTTGCTTGGCTTGTATGCAGCATCATGCACGTGGTTGATGGAGTCATGATCCTGGTGATCACAATGCTGTGCAAACAGATTTCAGGTATGCGGATCCAGCTTTGGCCCACAGGTCAATATTGGACCTGCAAATGGCCAGTGCACTGTGCCTGCTTGTGCACGTGATGAGCTCACGGTAGATGTGTTGGTAGAGTTGTAGACTTGTGTCCTGCATGCATAGCTTGGTCAGGACATCCAACATGTAAGGAAAGGAAAGGAATGTTTAATGATACCGTAGTTGAATTTTAAAATATGGTTTTGTGACAGCGTGAGTGAGTGATAAAACGAAAAAGGAAGAGAGACACAGCCAGCCAGACAGACAATCAGACAGACAGTCAGACAGACAGACAGACAGACAGACAGACAGACAGACAGACAGACAGACAGACAGACAGACAGACAGACAGACAGCCAGCCACAGCCAGCCAGTGACTTTTTATATGCATTTTCCAATACACAGAATAGCGTGTACCACTACCTTTCATATACCAGGCCCAGAGCACTGGTTGAAACGGGGAAAACATCTGGGAGGAATACATTTTTGATCCATCTCACCTAAGGTGAGCACTACCACTGGACTACATCCCACCCCCAGCAACATGTTAGTCTTTTAAATGGCTCATTCTCTATGGCCTTTACAATGCATGTATCCATCCATCCATCCACAAGCAACCCATCCATCCACAAGCAACCCATCCATCAATCCATCCATCCATCCATCCATCCACAACCAACCCATCCATCCATCCATCCATCCATCCATCCATCCATCCATCCATCCATCCATCCACAACCAACCCATCCATTCATCCATCCATCCATTCATCCATCCATCCATCCACAACCAACTAACCCATCCATCCATCTATCCATCCATCCATCCACAACCAACCCATCCATCCATAACTAACCCATCCATCCATAACCAACCCATCCATCCATCCATCCATCCATCCATCCATCCATCCATCCATCCACAACCAACCCATCCATCCACAACCAACCCAACCATTCATCCAGTGACTAGTATTAGAGTAAAGACTATTCTATATGTTATCCTATTTGTCGCCAAGTGCATTTAAAAGATTCCCCCGACATTCATTGAAATGAGTAACCTACTGATACATGACATCATTTCTGTTTGTATAACATTCTTGCAGATTACTATGGGACGTGCAACAGTCACAGACTAAATATATATGCTGCAGTGTTGTGAAATCCTTTCTTTCTGTTTTGAATTCCGGGTTCTGTTGTATTGATAAAAAAATGTCACCTGCTTGTTTCTATATGATACATGCTTTGATAGAGTGAGTGACTTGAGCCAGTTATTGTGACACTACACTGCAAGAGTGATGGCTATATGGTCATTCAGTTATGAAAATCGTGCAAACAACCACTCCATTTATTTTGCCTTTGAAGTATGCTCCGGTCCCTTTTTCCTGTTCAAATACATGCACCACAAATTGAATCTTTTGGCTTTCTCTTCTTTTTTTTATATCGGGTGTGCCTTGTGAACTAATGAAATTTACTGGTATGTGCACTTCCCAGAGAGGTGCTTGTCTTTGATTTGTGAGACACAGATGGCTGAGTGAGTAAATCTTTCACACTTCCATGTTTCTGTTAGGCAGCCAGTCATGAAGTAAATGTTGTTACAGTCTGAACTTATCAATTATTTAGACCTGCACTAGTTGATTGTTACGTAACTGTGTCATTGTGGCACACTTGTTGTTGTTCTTTGTTGTCATAAATGACAATTTGCCGTCATATTTAAAAAAAGAGGTTTTTTTTATCTACATCAGTTAACATTTTATGTATGGTAGCTGTATCATTCTGAGGAACCTATCAATTATTTGGACCTGCACCAGTTGACTGTTACGTAACTGTGTAATTGTGGCACACTTGTTGTTCTATGTTGTTTTAAATGAAGATTTACTGACATTTTTTTTTTTTTTTTTTTTTTTTTTTTTTTTTTAATCTACATCAGTTAACATTTTATGTATGGTAGCTGTGTCATTCTGACATTACTTGTTTTGTTGATGAAAGTTTGTAATTTATGTAATACATTATTGATCTGGGCTCTCTTTTAGGAAGCGATCTTAGCACTAAGATCACCTTAACAGGGTTAGAAACTCATCAGAAAAGTATGGTAGCCCAAAACAAAATATTTGGGCCACTAACGCCATTATTTTTTAATATTTAAAGTCTCGCAAATGGGACCTTGGTCGAATTTGGTGACCTGGCGATGGCAGTTTCGGCCTGCATAAGTGTATTAATGCACTTTAGATGATCTCAGTGCTAAGATCGCTTCATAAAACGGGGTCCAGGCTACAGATTTTCGAAGGTATCTTAGCGCAGTGATATAATAAAACTGTCATAGATTATGTCACTATGATACACACTGTAGCCAACGATGATTTTACGATTTCGTGGTGATAGCTTCGAAAATCTAGGTTCTGCATCAAGGTGAATGTTAAGTAATTAACATGTTATTAATATGTTGTAGATCGCCCGCTCACAGATGTTTCTAAATGTCGGCATGATTAATTCTCGACGAATGATGCATGTTTACCTTCCGGTGGTGACTGATGTCGTAAGTTGTTACACATCGATTACTTCCGCTGCGCAATGCGTAACATGCCCCATCTAAATGTATGGCATGTCTTCTGCCAATCGAAGGGCGCATCACATATTCTGTACTTTGAATGGACCAATCATAGGGCTTATAAGCAAGATCCTTTGTTTAACCCCAAAAAGGCGGGCATTCCTTTTCCAGCAGCGATAAAGTGTCACGTAATTTACAAGCGCTAAAGTTTTATCCCCCACCCACCTCACCCTAATTCTGTTATTTAATATTAGTTATTTAGTTTAGCGATTATGTAGTTATAGTTTTGACATGGAGGACCATAGTTCTAAATTCCTATGTCATCTTTGATGACGACATTAGGCACTAGCATGTGAATGTGTTGTTGTTTATTCTAGTATATGTCATATATAATTTATCACAAACTTTAAAAACAAACCATTTAATATGAGGAGCAAAACCAAACCAGTCTAGTTTAAATGTTTTATTTAACGATGCACTCAACACATTTTATTTATGGTTATATGGCGTTGGACATATGGTTAAGGACCACACAGATATTGAGGGAGGAAACCCGCTGTCACCACTTCATGGGCTACTGTTTTCAATTAGCAGCAAGGGATCTTTTATATGCACCATCCCATAGACAGGATAGCACATATCACGGCCTTTGATATATCAGTCGTGGTGCACTGGCTGGAGTGAAAAATAGCCCAATGGGCCCACCGACGGGGATCGATCCCAGACCGATCGTGCATCAAATGAATGCTTTACCACTGGGCTACGTCCCACCCCTTATGTGATGGTGTCATTGCAACATACATTTTGCTATGGAACATTATAGTCATACCTGAACCATTAGTGGATTTAAATTTGCATATCTGTTCAAAGAATATTATAACAGTTGTGACTGCTTCCATTGAAAGAAAGAAAGAAAGAAAGAAAGAAAGAAAGAAAGAAAGAAATGTTTTATTTAACGACACACTCAACACATTTTATTTACGGTTATATGGCGTCAGACATATGGTTAAGGACCACACAGATTTGAGAGGAAACCTGTTGTCGCCACTACATGGGCTACTCTTTCCGATTAGCAGCAAGGGATCTTTTATTTGCGCTTTTCACAGGCAGGATAGCACAAACCATGGCCTTTGTTGAACCAGTTATGGATCACTGTTCGGAGCAAGCAGTTTACACCTATCCATTGAGCCTTGCGGAGCACTCACTCAGGGTTTGGAGTCGGTATCTGGATTAAAAATCCCATGCCTCGACTGGGATCCGAACCCAGTAACTACCAGCCTGTAGACCGATGACCTAACCATGACGCCACTGAGGCCGGTATTTCATACAAAGTTGTAATGCTGGATTGAATGTCAGTGGTGTCCACACTCGTCCGGAAAGTTTTAGGAGAGCGGAAAATTTATCACCTTAGAACAATTTAATACATTTTATCTGAAACTTCTTGTGATCGCTCACCTGGCTGGCCCCATTTCAGGACCCCATTTTACGAAGCGATCTTAGCGCTAAGGTCACCTTAAATGCATAGTTACTGTATACACTTAAGGTGATCTTAATGCTAAGATCGCTTCGTAAAATGGGGCCCAGGAGATTAATCTACAGTTCACCATAATCTACAGTTCACCTTGATTTTGCTCATGGTGAAGACTGTATATGCCTATCCACAACCAGGACAGCACATACCATTGCCTTTGATAATATACAAGTCTCATGGAGCACTGGTACATGTATAGTTTGTATTTTTATTGTTGTAAAAATACAGAAATCGGGTTCTGAAGATATTGTCCTTTGAATGTTTGCTTTGACAGATTTTGATTACTAACACACAGTGCCTGACATAGTCATTCATTACTGAGCTGAACTAATATTTGTTTCTATACTTATCCTCTAGAAGTTTGTATACTTAATTTTGTAAATGTAAATGGTAACAAGTATTGGTGTAGAAATCTGAAGGTATACATGTTATTCTTTGAATGTTTGCTTTGACAGATTTTGATTACTACAACACAATACCCGACATAGTCATTCATTCATTACTGAGCTGTAGGAACATTGTCGGTATATTGCTGTAATGGTTTCAATTGTCACTACACTGCACAAGCATCTGTGAGAATGCTTTTCATTATGTTTTGGTTTTGCCTGCCATTCATCACACGAGTTATTGCATTGTATTGACGTTTCAGCTTCTCCTCGCACCGTTCGTGTGTATGTGTGTGTGTGGATCTGCTTTAACCGCTATCGTCTTGGCACACATGGAGCATTGACATAGACACACACAGTCATTTGTTATGCATGTGCAGCTTTCCCAGTTTGAAATCGAATGCTTCTGTTCTATCTCACTCTCTGTAGTGTTGTATGTTAAATGCTCTCTATAGCTTTGGACTGATTTTTTTTTTTTTCAAACGGTATTTTCACGACACTGGTTGCTGATAGTGGTTTCCTTCTTATTCTCAAAGCCCACGGTTTTTTCCCCCCCATTTTAATGGGAGACGGAGACATGGGGGATTTGCCAGTGAATAATAAAGGCCGGCAAGACAAATGGTTTGTTGGAGGGATGGATGCCGCCATAGAAGGGTGACTGCTAATGACAGGATTACACCAGTGATCGCTGCTGATTACCACTCATTCTCCCATTCGGTTGGAATACAGCCATCACTGCATGTGTGAAAAGGAGACAACGAAACTCGACCGGTAGTGACTTTGTGGATCTCTGTGTGACTTGACTCTGTGGATCTTTGTGTGAATCGACTCTGTGGATCTGTGTGTAACTTGACTGTGGATCTGTGTGTGACTGAACTCTGTGGAGACTCTGTGGATCTCTGTGTGACTCGATTCTGTGGAGCTCTGTGTGACTTGACTCTGTGGATCTGTGTGTGACTTGACTGTGGATCTCTGTGTGACTCAACTCTCTGGCTCTCTGTGTGACTCGACTCTGTGGATCTCTGTGTGACTCGACTCTGTGGATCTGTGTGTGACTCAACTATGGATCTCTGTGTGACTCGACTCTTGTGTGACTCGACTGTGGCTGTCTGTGTAACTTGACTCTGTGGATCTCTGTGTGACTCAACTCTGTGGATCTCTGTGACTTGTGTGTTCTCGACACACAATCACTATAATGCACTTGAGTCCAAACTGTTGACAGTGACTCATCTCCCCCCACCTCCCCCTGATTCCTGCGCAATCCCATTCAAGTGATTCTCCATCAAGGTAAGACAGCTCAGTGGGTTTTGTCTTTTAATACTTCCTTTTTTGGATGTAATGCTTTTTTCAATTGGCTCATTTAGAGATCAAGGGATGCAACTGTTGGCCGGCCTGTGATGAAGTGAGGTTTCAAGTGGTGCAGTGTTTGTGCAGCTAATGTAAAACCTTACAGAAAAGAATGATTGATGTGGCATTTTGTGGCTGTGGCTTTGTGTCACCAGGTGTTAACATGTTTAGATGAAAAAAATTATAAATAAAAAAGAATTGGTTGTACAATAGCTTTGTGGAAGTATTAAAGGAACAAAAAGGAAGATGAGGAAATGAAAAAAAATTGACATAGAGGAGGATAAAAACAAATCCCTATTGTAGGAGAAAACAGTTCTTATTTGTGAATATCTTTATTAAGTGTTTGAAGCTATCGAGTATTAAGTAGTTAGATGACAAGCATGTTTTTTCTCATAAGATGTGTGACATATACTGTAGATCCTGAAATTAATGCAATCATGTTATGTGAAAACCTTTAATAAACATATGTTGTTACAAAAATAATATTTTAAAAGAGCCCATTCACATTAATATCATGTCACATTTTTGTGTGACTATCAACACATTGCTTTAAGGATGCCTTAATTTCATGATTAAAAGTTTGTTTTGTTTAATGACACCACTAGAGCACATTGATTTATTAGCCATCGGCTATTGGATGTCAAACATTTGGTCATTCTTACATATAGTCTCAGAGAGAAAACCCGCTACATTTTTCCATTAGTAGCAAGGTAACTTTTATATGCACCATCCCACAGACAGGGTAGCACATACCACAGCCTTTGATACACCAGTTGTGGTGCACTGGCTGGAACGAGAAATAGCCCAACGGGATCGATCCCAGACCAACCATGCATCAGGTGAGAGCTTTACCACTGGGCTACGTCTCACCCTAATTTCATGATATACAATATATTATGT
Organism: Gigantopelta aegis; assembly: GCF_016097555.1. Lineage (NCBI taxonomy): Eukaryota > Metazoa > Mollusca > Gastropoda > Neomphalida > Peltospiridae > Gigantopelta > Gigantopelta aegis. Next base: position 74,595,279 of record NC_054701.1, read on the forward strand.
CTTTGTAGACCGGCATCAGTGGTGCAGTGGTTAAGCCATCGGACTACAGGCTGGTAGTTACAGAGTTCGTAACCCGGTACTGGAGCGAATTCTTAAGGGCTCAATGGGTAGGTGTAAGGTCACTACACCCTCTTCTCTGTCACTAACCGCTAACCAACTAACGTCTAACCCACTGTCTTGGACAAAAAGCTCAGATAGCTGAGGTGTGTGCCCAGGACAGCATGCTTGAATCTTTATTGGATATAAGCACGAAAATAAGTTGAAATGAAATGTCTTTGTAGAATGAGGAAGAGTAAAGAAAGGAAAGAAATGACTGTTCCTTTAACAATTCCACAGCACACATGTTTTTGTACCTAATATATGGCCATTTTGATACTTAATCTGGACGGTGACAGAATTTAACAAACCTGCTTCTGCCACATAGGCTACTGCTACCAAATAATAGCAAGGGATCGGCATCTTGCCACAGGCAGGATAGTACATACCACAACCATCAGGCAAGCACTTTACCACCGGGCTACATCGTGCCCCTGAACTTCACAGTAATATATATATGCAAGAATAGCATAATGCACTGGCGGGAATGAGAAATTGCTCCATGGGCCCATTGACAGGGATCGATCATCAGACCCACCATACATCAGGCAAGCACTTTACCACTGGGCTACATCGTGCCCCTGAACTTCACAGTAATATATATATGCAAGAATAGCATAATGCACTGGCGGGAATGAGAAATTGCTCCATGGGCCCATTGACAGGGATCGATCATCAGACCCACCATACATCAGGCAAGCACTTTACCACTGGGCTACATCGTGCCCCCGAACTTCACAGTAATATATAGAGGCTATTTCATGTTTGTTTTTTTAATACGATTTTTATGTCAACAAGTGATGTTCTGAAATGGTCTATTTATTATATACATATTTCCTAATTTTTGACAATATCTTTCGCTCTTTGGTAATATCTTTCACTTATCTTATCGAAAACACGTAACGTCATGATATATTTCTTCCTATGGAACTTTGCCAGAAAATTTACTTTACCATAGACTTTTAAAAAGAAATTTGATTAAAATTTATCTTTATTAACATTTCTTTAACAATACTGCGGTGCAAACATACCTGACAAAGCGATCCTCTAAAAACTCCCACAAAAACAAAACGAGTCAAACGCCGTTAAATTCTTACACTTACACTCGATGACACTACATTGTGTCATCATTATTTAGTTTCGTATTCAATTTGTTTTATATATTTTATGGTAATTGCACTTCGTATTATATAATTTAATCATTCACTTTTACCAAAAAGTAAATACGACTTCTATATTTTCACTGTAGTTAAAATACAGTGAAAATATGACTTCACAGGATATGACTTTTATGGTTTCCGTAGATCTATATATTTCATTGTATGTATATAATAAATCTATATATATATATATATGCAAGAATAGCATAACATGTTAAACACTTTGGTATTATTTTAATTCTAAGTTTTTTTATGTCATAATTGTGGAGCCCAGGGTAATAATAATCTGGTCAAATAATAAGTCTAAAAAACAAGATTGATAACATTTTTATTTCATCTTTATAAACATTAGTTATTGTCTGCTTTAACCCATCAGACCTAAATGTGAAAACTGTTTTGACAAGACCTTTTTTCAGCCATTATTTTTTAGTCTCTTTCTACTCTTTAATTTATTAAAAATAAACAAAAACCTGCCTTCAGTGATGGGTCATTTTAATCATCAAAATGAACTATCGTGTATAAATTGCCTAATAATGAGCATCTGTCATCAATTAGGCTTAAAGTGTGTGGTTGTTGTGACCAACTGTCATGTAGTAATGCCTCCGAACCTGTGACGGCCATTATCAGCTGGTTACATAAAGGTTAGAGTAAATATTAATTCATTAATCGTGACACATTGATTTCTCCACACACACAATTCTTCAGCCACAAATTGTTAATATACTCCACACAAAAAAAAAATCAAGCAACTTGAAGTTGTTTTGTTTTTTATGCATCATTGTATTACACATGTAAGAATAGCATAACATTTAAAACTGTTTAAACTCTGGTGTTATTTTAAGTCTTATGTTTTCTTATACCATAATTATGAAAGCTTTTATATCAAATTAGATTAAAAGTATCAGTAATATGTCATACACACAAGCCTGTAGCAAAACACATAAATTGTGACTCTCTTCAAATATATGTTGACTTCTTTTTTTAAATATCAATAAAATATCATACAGACATGCCATTGCCAAAACATCCCAAAATATCAGTACCAGTAACTAAACAAGAATGAACATAGATCTATCTCATTACTATTGCAATATCAAAAATGTGGATTATAAATAGCTTTAACTAGTAAAAATGCTTCATCCACAGGCACTTCTAATTCTTGCGACATGCAGGGAGTCTTAATATAAAGTAATGGAATCCATGTAAGTAATATGTACCGTACAACTGACACACATTTACGTTGGTGTTATAAATAAACTACTAAATAATACCATTCTTTAAACGGGTTTGGTTACCTACACATTAGAACACAATTGCTATATTAAACATGTACAACAAAGTATTCTAATTCTGGCTCTTCACTGGCTTCTGTTGGCAATATTTAGACTGCCTGAATAATGGTTTTTGCTGAATAATGGTTTTTGTTGAATCAATGTAATGACATGTTTGTAGAGTATTGTCATGAATTCCCCGTCTTGTTCATCCGTAACGCTGGAATTAATGGATATGAAAGGTTAGAGCTACAGTCACTAACCACGTTCTGTTTCACCAATTAGCGACATCAATCGCTCCAGTATAATACGTAACGATTAAAATTTATTTCACATGCTCTTCATTTTAATGATGCCCAAGATGAAGTATTAAACCAGTGCGAGCTGTCGGTTTGCCGGTCTATAATAACACGGCTCAGAGTCGGATAGAACCAATTTGTGCTGTTATCTAATTATTCAGAACAAATATATTGTAATCCTTCAATCAACGTGTTGCTTGGAAAGTCCATGCACTGTTAGATTACGGTATTGGTTTGTGTTGAATATTTAAGACCCAGACTTGCTTGCTTAGACTGTATTTACATACCTATATCCAATTAAACTTCAGGCACATCCATCCCAAGCCAAATCTATGGGCTTTGGACAAAACCTAGACTGGCTATGTCTAATTTGTGCAGTTACCTAATTATTGAGAACAAATATATTGTAATCCATCAATCAACATGTTGCTTGGAAAGTCCATGCACTGTTAGATTGGGTATTGGTTTGTGTTGAATATTTAATACCTAGACTTGCTTGCTTAAACTCACAGTGGCGTAGGAAGGTGCGGGGGGGGGGGGGGGGGGGGGGGGGGGGGGGGGGGGGGGGGGGGGGGGGGGGGGGGGGGGGGGGGGGGCATTTTTTATATTTACACACTTTTACACTATTATAAAGCAAAATATCTGACTCTTATTTACATGCCTATATATGTCAATTAAAGTCCAGGCACATTCATCCCAAACCAAATCTCTGACATGGCCAGTTGTTGTTGGGCTTGGGATAAAAGCTAGACTGGCTGTGTACTGATACTCCAGAATATCTGTTCTTAGTTTCAAAATACCTGTAACCCAACCTTAAAGGGACATACCCTAGTTTTTAAACACTAACACATATTTTTTACTATTATAACTGTTTTTGATAACTCAGATCGTACTTTACTTAGCTTTTATTGTTTAGATTATCAATTTCTGTACATTCGAAGTGTTTTTAGTCACCTGGTGTTTTTAATATCACAAAATGCATTTCTCATATTTTTAAAAACACACGTGCGTCTGAGAAGTAACAGTTACGGAGTCGAGTTTTAGTCTATTTTTTACAGGGTATTTCACAATTTCAAAGTCAAAGACTCATGTTTCACTCAATTGTAACTTTATCCAAATGTGTTACAGGTTTGTAGATTAACTAAACTTAGTGTTAATTTTCACGGGTTGAAACTAGGGTCTGTCCCTGTAAAGCTAACCCTAATATATAAATCTAATGTCAAAATTGAACAAATGGTCAGGATCCAGTATTTTGACTGCAATGAAATACCATTTTTGCTGGTAAAATATTTTATGCTGAGAATGTATGATTGATTACATTTAAAAGAGATATAATCCATGAATCAAGGTAAAGGCATGTAGCTCTAAACAGTAAACGAAAGGAATGTTTGCTTTAACAAATACTCAGCACATTTTTAAACTATGGCTGTTTGGTGCTGAATGTCTTCTATAAACATCAACAGTAATTGTGAGAAATCCATGTTGATATATATATATATATATATATATATATATATACACACACACACATGTATATACCTTTCCTGTTGTTAATCAAGAAAAATTAAACTGTACAGCTGCCAGTCTGGCAGTGTGAAAATATAGAGCATGTTCTATGTTGTCTGTTATCAGATCTGCAGATTGTGTCACAACTTGTTGCAATTTATTCAGTGATTTTTTTTTGTTCAGCTGGTTTCATACTTGTCAGATGCAGTGTGTTTTGGGCCTGAGGCCACTATACCAGCTTCTCTTTCGCTAACTGGCGATGATTAACGTCCATCTTGGACAGACAACTCAGGTAACTGCAGGTGTGTATGTGCCCAGGCAAGCATTCATTCATGAATGAAAATAAATTAAAACCAAGGAATTGAATATAGCTGTCTGTATAGCAGACATTGCTCATCCCTGGGCGTCAGTGTTACCATGACATATGTTCTCTGCTTTCTCTGCTTGTTCACATGGCTATGCATTACAAGCCTGAGGTTCTAGGTCTATTTGTCACTGTCATTTGTGGAAGCAACATGACAAATAATATATTTTGCACATACTCTACAACATGTGAGTGTTTTAAATAACAAGAATTGAAAGCATTCCGTCTACAAAAACATCAAAATAGAAGTGATAGATACAGCAGTCATAAAACCCCCCAGAAAACTGGAAGAACAAAAAAATTAAAAATAAAGAGAAGTGAATTGCTTTCTTTAAAATGCAAAATATGTGGTGATTAGTTAACTTCTGTCTGTTGTGTTATCTTTGTAAACTTTCAGTTTTGTTTCTTCATTATTGTCACTCTTGTTTTGTCTACATTGTTGTTGCTTTCCCTGTCATTCAGCTTCAAACTACATCTATACCTTCTAGTCCATTCAATGACCTATGCTGTTTGTTTATAAAATTGTAAAAGCTAAATTTATTATTTTTACATCCAATTCTGGACGTGGAATGTTTATAGGTCATGTTTTTATGTTTTTACTTATAATGTATGCAAATCTTTCAAAAACTGAATTCCACTTTTTAGTTTGCATTTAGGACCAAAATGTGTTATTCATTTGTTACAACTGCTAGTTCAGGGGCCTAATTTACCAAGCTCTCGCAACTTTGTGATCGCTCTGTACAATATAAAAAGACTTGCTTAAGAGAACTTCAGAGAGCATTATGAATTAGGCCTTAATATTCTACACAACTCAGGGGTGGGGGTAGAGGGGCAACATATATCAAGTATTTATTTAACTGTAGTAATGTATTACTATAGTCATGTATGGAATATCCACATCATGATATATATTTAGTATATTCCTAGTAAAAATTTAGTAGTATAGTAGAGCATTTTGTACCCAGTTGTCCAACATTTAGGTTTTGATAAAATATAAAAATCTTATTGCATATAAACATTCTACTTATGGAAACCTGCTTAACATGTTACATATTTGTACAAACAGGACACTGATGTTGAGGGCGAGACGTAGCCCAGTGGTAAAGTGCTCACTTGATGCATGGTCGGTTTGGGATCGATCCCCATCAGTGAGCCCCATTGGGCTATTTCTCGCTCCACCCAGTGCACAACGACTGGTACATCAAAGGCCATGGCATGTGCTATCCTGTCTATGGGATGGTGCATATAAAAGATCCCTTGCTGCTAATTGAAAAGAGTAGCCCATGAAGTGGCAACAGTGCGTTTCCTCCCTCAATATCTGTGTGGTCCTTAGCCATATGTCCGACATCATATAAGCGTAAATAAAATGTGTTGAGTGCGTTGTTAAATAAATCATTTCCTTCCTTCGTTCCTGATGTTGATGTTGATATAGCAGTTGCTTACAATAGGTTCTACATGCATGTACCTTAAAATCATCACTGAACTATATTGTATTGTAATCAACAGACTCTTAACAAGTTGTACAACAACTGTTCTCGATGTTATTGTCAGAAGAGAACAAGAAATACATCATCATTTTTCACAAGATATATTTCAGACACCTCAACTGATAATTTTCCATTCTAGCATTACACTGAACTAGACAAGCTGTTTTGTCATCAAATTCTTGTTCCTAATGGTAAACCAGTCCATCAATAATGCCACATTTTCCACCGCAATTGTCGTTCACTATCTGCGGAGAGAAAACCCACATAGATATGCCCATCCAGCTCTAATTGTTATTGCCATTGTGAAGATAGCACTTTGATGATAATGCCACAAACAAATGAGCTAAAAGAGGCCTGTAGCTGCCTGGAATGGGTGAGATTTATTGCTGGTACCTGTACATCGGTGTGCTGGCCGATTAACCCTATAGAAATGCTTCATGTCTGCTTGCTTACATTATTTATGAAGCAGATGCGTTAAGATAATTGTTACTTTGCTCACATTTCTGTAATGAGTCAGCATGGGTATTCATGGAAGTTTTTGGTCAGGTCATCCTTAAAAGGTCCATGTGTCTCTTACAAACACTGTTTTGGTATATCTTGCTAGAAGCCGGTACTGAGATATGAACCCAGCACCTCCTGGATGAGTTAACCACTGGGACATCAACTGCTGTTGGTGTCTTGCAAGAAGCCGATACCGAGATTCGAACCTAGTACCTACCAGATGGGTTAACCATTGGGCCAGAAACTGCTGTTGACTTTTGGTGTCTTGCAAGAAGCTGATGTCGCGATTTGAATCTAGTAGTTACCAGATGAGCTAACCACTTGGCCAACAACTGCTGTTGATGTTTAGGTCATCCTTAAAAGGTCCATGTGTCTCATACAAACACTGTTTTGGTATGTCTTGCTAGAAACCGATACCGAGATTTGAACCCAGGACCTACCAGATGGGTTAATCACTGGGAAATAAACTGCTGTTGATTTTTAGTGTCATGCAAGAAGCCCTTACCAGATGTTTTAACCACTGGGCCAACAACTTCTATTGATTTGTTGGTTTTGTTCTTTCAGTTGTCAATCAAATCATGCAATTATTATACTTTATAACAAAACACGATCGCAATTTGAGCCATGTTATTTTAATTCATAATGTACTAATTAAACATTAATTGTCTTCTTACAATGCTGACTTACGGGACTCGTCTCTCTGTTTGTAAATGCAGTGTTTGTTTTAGTCAGTGTGGATCGTCATCGGGACATGATGTCATCATCACTACAATACATTACACGATTCACTTTCTATCAATGACCTGTGTGAAGCGACACACACACACAAAGCATCATTGTAGATCGGCTTTGTTCCTTGGAGAATTGTTGCTCAAATATTATTTTTAGTGCCGATAAACAAGGAAGAAAATCATTATGATACATTGTCATTTCAAATCAGATAACGTCTGTTTGAAGTTGTTGGTTCATTGTGTGTTATCCCGCGGCCCGGGGCTTCAGAAAAACAATCATTCTGTCAGCATCTTCATAGCTTATCAGACCAACACAATCCAATATTTATCCTAAGTGTTCGATAATTTTCTAGTGATAAACCTGCGATCTGTTTGCCTTTGTGTGCTGTATCTGTGTAATTGCTGCCCTTAGGATCCAGGGGATGTTCATTTAATTCCAAAAATTGCTCGGACTGACGACGACACGCTTTGCAGCCCATGACATTTAGTACATGTGGCACCAGCATGTTGCACTATCAAAACCGTTAATGCAAAATGGTCCTGTGACCTTGTTGATATAGTTTGGGCTTCTTTTCATGCTAGTGTTTGCCGCAATTATAGCCAACATTAGTCGTATTGTGGCCATGATGGTGCATTCAAATTAGCACAAACCATTATGGAAATGGCGCCGTGCCTTTCCATGGGTGATCAGCAAAGATCAAACATTTGGTAACTCGGCAGTGTGGATGGTAGACGTTGTTTAGGATATAAAAATATTTTGTAAATTCCACTTGAGACGGTTCATTTTGGTAGATTTAAGTTTTGAGTGTGCAAATTGGCCAAAGACTCTTCTCTTGGCAATTTGTTTGTTAACATATTTTTAGATGCTCGGTCATCTGTACAGATTTCTGAATTGCTGATGCCCTCCAAAATTAACAAATACTGTAGAATACTTTATTTTCGCGGGATCAAATTTTAGCGATTTAATGAAAATGGGTCAATTCGCGAACATTTATTTTCGCGAATCCCCCAACCCCCATCAATAAAAAAACAAAGTACAGTTGTCAATAATTTTGTTTTAAAAATGGAACTTAGTTTTGCCGGTTGTTACGCTAATCTGTACAACTAATCCTACATGTATACACGAGTGCTAAACACATAAAACAATAGTTTTCCTGCTTTAACCAATCAAGACTTTATTGTTTACAAGTTAATAAGCTTACAGAAGGTGCTTATCACGTGCAGTTTTTCTTAATTCTTATAATTGTTATAAAAACAAAAACCGAAAACAAACGAAACGAAATTTGAAGGCACACGCTGCTAGTACTCAGTAACTTAAGTTTGATTGAAACAATATTTATTGCCGTCAAAACACTAGTTCAAAACGGTTTGTGATTGGCTAACAGGCAAAAATAAAAATAAAATTGTGAAACATCTGAACATAGCCCAGTCCGGATTTTTTCACTTCCACATTTTTAATATACTGTGATAATGCATGTTTACTTCCGTCGTTGAACACATGTAGACTCTGTCCGATGAACTGATTGCTAGCACATGCGAAAGAAAACAGCATAAAGCTTTTTAGTGTTAGTATTGTTTTATTATCATGTATGTACTTATCATTGTGTTCTTGATTTAAAGTTTTAAACAGCTTTTGTGTTTTGTGGTTTGTTCCGTGACGGGAGGGAGCACCGCTTTGTTACTACTAGCCTCGTACATCGGAAACTAATGTGGTATAGTTGAACGAGACTACATATTTTTTTTATTTTTTGTCGGCCTTTATTTTCGTGTGGAATATATTTTCACGAATTTCATTCACACGCGAAAAACGTGAAAATAAATTCCACGCGAAAATAAAGTATTCTACAGTACCATAATTATAATATAACTGTTCATGCTCCATATATTTGTACAAAATCAGTCCAAATGATATTTTGTATTTTTTTACATGTGGGTTAATGATAACATCATTTATTGTTTTTAATGCATACTAATATCACACAAAAAGTGTGATCACAATTTAAAAACATACGACCAGCTGCTCCTAGGTGATGATAACCATCCAATGAAAAAAAAAAGATCGAAATAGATTTCTTTCTAACATATAAATTATCCTGAAGTTGAAATATTATCCAATGAAAAAACAACATCGTAATAGATTGCTCTGTAACATATAAATTTACCTGAAGTTGATTTGTCTGTGATGCATAAGTTTTACTACACGCGCTGGAGCTGTAAATAGGTTTTAGCTGGATAAGACACTTAATGGGGTTTTTTTTATACCTTGTTAAATATATTTTAAAACAACTCTTAATATAAATTATACAGAGCTTCTAGAATTTAATAAAAATTCACTTGCCATGGGATCAGTGATTTAAACAAAATTACTAGCCATGATTAAAAATTGACTAGATCTACTTTAATTAAATACAGTTTTACTAATAGTAATAATGAGATATGTCACCTAAAGAGGGAGATTGAGCTTAAAACCCCTTAAATTGGGGTGGGTAGAGGGGGCAGGATATTAATATTTACAAAATAAGACTTAAATGCAGCATTTGACAAGGGCTTTTTTCCACTAGCCGTCGGGTTAGTTATAGTAGTTATTTACTAGCCCAACACTGAATATCACTAGCCTTGGGAGTGGGGCTACATTTACCATAATCTAGATGCTCTAATGGTGTCTAAAGGCCACTTATTTAGTATTCTCTATTTGTCAATGACATGATAGTACATATTCCAACATCACTGACAGTACAGTTAAAGTATCAGGAGAGCATTGAGCACAATTATAGAAATTTAGAATTACATAAATATGTGGAGAACAAAATACTGTTACATGAAACATTGTTGTCGGTGATAGTGTCAATTATTTACCCCCATTTAAATGGATGGCTTAGCGACTGCACTTTTGAGCTCATCAGAATATTAATGTATATCTTGATACATATAAGAAAAATAAAATGTATTTGTCATGTACATGCATCCACTTTGTGTGATAACATACTGATAAGTAAATCTAACTTCTGTAAAACTTTGATATAATAATAATAGCAGTGTTGTGTTAAGTAACAAATGATGTATGAAAATCTCCGGAAAAGAAAACGTTCAATGTGTGTAGAGATTTAGTAAACTAATGCACTGAGGAAGTACCAGCTTAGATTTAAAAGAAAATTGGCCTTGTATTTATTTACGGAACTTTTCAAGTCATGTAACCAAAGCATTTAATGGGACTTTTCCCTTATCGGAAGTTGTTTTTCATGAGAGAAAATTCAAATAGAAGGAAGTGATTGCTTTACCAGATGCTACAATGAATATGTATTGCACTTTGTGTTTTCTTTGAAACGTGAGTTGAATTTCGCTGTAATCATGTTTACTTTTCACGTTTTTTAAATGAACAGTTCCGAGTGGTAAAGAATGTAAGCGGTTGCATGAGATTCTTGTCTCTGATATCAAGTATATTGAAGTGACAAACTTGCTTTATAGTTTTGTATATGTATATTGTTGAGTGTTGCTTTCAGAGAAGATGTTAAAGGAATCCTTGCTACTGATGGAAAAATGTAGCGGGTTTCCTCTCTAAGACTATATGTCAATGGTGGATTTTTCATGCCACTACCGGCTCCAACCCAGAGTGAGTTCTCCACTAGGCTCAATGGGTAGGTGTAAGGCCACAAACATGGAGTTTCATCCACTTTACGGGTGTGTCTCCCGAGTGTATGACCTCACATGAGGTATGATTACCCGGCATGCACTATAGGTTCCATGTACCTCGGACTCGGGTGACACTGAGATAGCTCAACTGACAGCAAGCATGGAACACAGCCCTGTTGAGTAGTCCCATAACGAAATGGAAATACTGTGGCTTCACCATTCATCTCATTATCATCCATGTTTGTAATGTCCACAAGAAAAAAAATGTCTGTGTCTCTGTGTTAAATGTTTGTGGCATTTTAGAACCAAAAAAAACAAGAAGACTGTCAAAATTACCAAATATTCAACATCCAATAGTCGATGATTAATAAATCAATGTGCTCTATGCTGAATTCTTATCAGATTCAAAGTTTGTTTTAATAGCTCAATAGGGAGGTGTAAGACTGACATCTGCTTTATTTACAACAATCTATTAAAATGACGGACCTTAGGTTTTAAACATAACCCCATTATTTTTTACTATTGGATCTGTTTTTGATAATTGAAATAAGTCGTTACTTACATTTTATTGTTTCGATTATCCATTTCTGTATATCCAAGTGTTTCTAGTCATCCTGGTGTTTGTAAGGTAGTGAAATGCATTTTATCATAATTCTGAGAAATAACAGTTATGATGACAACATGGTATAGTCTATTTTTATAGGGTATTTACCCATTTCAGCATTGCACTTTTGATTCACTTTATTTTCACGGGTTGAAACTAGGGTCTGACGTGACTCAACGGTTAACTCCAATAGCTGAGGTATGTACCCAGGACAGTGTGGTTGAACCTTTTTGCTAGACATAAAAATAATAAACATACAACCAGCAGGATGCCTATTATTATGTAATTATTTTTATATACATTCTCACAAACTGGACAACACGTGCCATGCCTATTACAATATAAGTTGTAGAAGCATCACGAGGGGTATATGGCTTTTTATGTACCCTCTGAGTGTTCTTTTACCCCGAGCCGAAGGCGAGGGGGTAAAAGAGCACACAGAGGGTACATAAAAAGCCATATACCCCGAGAGATGCTTCTACAACGAATTTATCTTGCCGACATGTTAAACCATATAGCCAAATAATCAAAATAACGCCAGAAAATAATTGTTAACAATTTATTAACGGAGCCGTACCACGCGGACGCGAACGAAACCACTTGCCAGTGATGAAAAATAGTTCTGTCGATAAACGAGTTTTTAACTTCAAATGTTTGTAATACGAAATTGTCTGAAACAGATATTAATAACAAAAATAAAAAACTTTTTTTTTATTAGAAATGTATGAAGTAAAAAAATAAAAATATTAAAAAAACAACACAACAACAACAACTGTTGCTAATCGCGCATTAATACAATAACACCACGACCGTAATTAGGTGGCCGAGTTCAACATTGCAGCTTTTAAAAGTATTAAAATAGTGTATTTTATAGTAAAAATAAAATTAATTATGTATACTTGGTTGATTATCAATGTTATTTATAATCTAATTATTGCTTTAGCATTAACTGGGGTGGCTGGAAACTGTTGGAAATTACAGACGGGGTATAAGAGAATTTGGCTCCGCCCACAGGGGGATAAGGGATTTGTCCAACGGCAAACAACCAATGGGATTAAAGAATTTTACATGAAGGCGAGATAATATGTTTTTTTACATTCATAATATTTAAGCACTAACTGAGCTCGACATTAGTTAGCTATTTATGTAAATATAATTTATCATTATCCTTGAAATGTTTGGTACACAGGTGTAGTATCTACACTTCACAGGATATGACAATTCATTAAGCCACCGGTGTTAAGGAAAAACTTGTCTGTTAAAACACTGTCTCACTTTCACCCCCAAGAAAAACTAATTTTGAGACTGTAAAATAATCTTTTTGGCAGGTGCATATATTTGTTAGAAGATTAAAACTGAAGTTTAAAAAAAAGAAAGACATTAGTTCAGTTGAGTTTTCTCAGCTGTATACAGTCTGTTTTTCTTCCTCTTTTGCATCGTGCTAGTTTTTTTAATGTATAGATGTGTTCTTTTTCCGTGCTGTTTTTATGTGTCGTGCATGGTTGATGAATCCAGCAGTCTT